>NC_073390.1:22815560-23115560 GCF_028641065.1 Leucoraja erinaceus | reverse complement strand
TGTATAGTGAGATTTTAATGAATTGTATGCAAAAAGAGAATTTCACTACACGTGGCAACAAAGTACCATTGAAGAGGAGGGGATGGAGACAAAGAACTGCAGATGCTGGTTAATAGACAAAAGGACACAAAGTGCCGGAGTAACTCAGTGGATTAGGCAGCATCTCTAGAGAACATGGATAGGTGACGATTCGAGTTGAGACCCTTCTTCAGACTGGATAGGCGACGCTTCAGGTCTCAACCATAATGTCACCTACCCATGTTCTCCATAGATGCTGCGTGACCAGCACTTAGTATCTTTTTGATGGAGAATGTGTGTCTGGTGTCTCTAAACCTAGATAAAGATCTCCTTTAGCAGCCTGAAACAGCGGTGAGAGCAGCTAGACTAAGTTACTGCTTTGGAGTGCCACTTCCCATATATAGTGCAGCTACACTATATATGAGAAGGGACATACACCAGCACAAAATGTGCAGGAAAGAACTGCAGATGCTGGTTTAAATTAAAGATCGACACAAAATGCTGGAGTAACTCAGCAGGACAGGCAGCATCTCTGGAGAGAAGGAATGGGTGACGTTTCGGGTCGAGACCCTTCCTCACACCAGCACAATGTTGACCAACAGCAATCCAAGTGCTGGTGACGCATTGTAAGTGCAGCAAAGCCATTACACTAGCGCCATCTACTGTCTCAGAGGTTGGATTCAGAGACATGATTCACCGCTCTATTTCCTCCTAGATTTCTGTACTCGATTGGACACAAAATGCTGGAGTAACTCAGCGGGTCACGCAGCATCTCTGGAGAGCATGGATAGTGATGTTTCGGGGAAGAACCCTTCTTTAGACTGATTATGGGGGTGGGGAGGAGAAAGCTGGGAGAGGCAGGATAAAGTGTGGCAGGCAATCACATAAGGCAAACGGTTGGAGCAAAGGCCAGTTGGTAAGGAAACTCGAGGTAAAGGAGCCATTAGGAGGTAGTGACCATAATATGATAGGTTTTAATCTACAATGTGAGAGGGAGATGGTTAAATCGGAGCTGTCGGTATTACAGTTGAGCAAAGGGGACTATGGAGCCATGAGGGAGGAGTTGAACTGGAAAGATACCCTAGCAGGGATGACAGTGAAACAACAATGGCAGGTATTTCTGGGAATAATACAGAACGTGCAGAATCGGTTCATTCCAAAGAGGAAGAAAGATTCCAAGTGGAGTAAGGGGCGACCGTGGCTGACAAGGGAAGTCAGGGAGAGTATAAAAATAAAAGAGAAAAAATATAACATAGCAAAGATAAGCGGGAAACCAGAGAATTGAGTCACTTTTAAAGAGCAACAGCAGTTAACTAAAAGGGCAATGCGGGGAGAAAAGATGAGGTACAAAGGTAAGCTAGCCAAGAATATAAAGTAGGATAGTAAAAGCTTCTTTAGGTATGTGAAGAGGAAAAAAACTAGTTACGGCCAAAGTTGGACCCTTGAAGAATGAAAAAGGTGAATTTATTATGGGGAACATGGAAATGGCAGACGAGTTGAACAGGTTCTTTGGATCCATTTTCACTAAAGAGGACACAAACAATCCTCTTGATGTACTAGTGGCCAGAGGATCTGGGGTAACGGAGGAACTGACGGAGATTCACATTAGGCAGGAAATGGTGTTGGATAGACCGATGGGACAGAAGGCAGATAAATCCCCATGGCCTGATGGTCTGCATCTCAGGGTACTTAAGTGGCTCTAGAAATCGTGGACGCATTGGTGATCATTTTCCAATGTTCTATAGATTCAGGATTAGTTCCTGTGGATTGGAGGGTCGCTAATGTTATCTCACTCTTTAAGAAGGGCGGCAGAGAGAAAGCAGGGAATTATAGACCAGTTAGCCTGACATCGGTGGTGGGGAAGATGCTGGAGTCAATAATAAAAGATGAAATAGCGGCACATTTGGATAGCAGTAGCAGAATCTGTCCGAGTCAGCATGGATTTACAAAAGGGGAAATCATGCTCGACTTCTGGAATTTTTTGAGGATTTAACCAGGATAATGGACAAGGGAGAGCCAGTGGATATAGTGTACCTGGACTCTCAGAAAGCATTTGATAAGGTTCCACATAGGAGATTAGTGGACAAAATTAGAGCACATGGTATTGGGGGTAGGGTGCTGACAGGATAGAAAATTGGTTGGCAGACAGGAAACAGAGGGTTGGAATTAATAGGTCTCTTTCAGAATGGCAGGCAGTAACTAGTGGGGTACCACAAGGTTCCGTGCTGGGACAGCAGCTATTTACAATTTATATTAATGATTTGGATGAAGGGATTAAAAGCAACATTAGCAAATTTGCAGATGTTACTCCAACACTTTGTGTCCTTTTGTGTAAACATGCTTCTGCAGCTACTTATTTCTATGACGTTTTTGATCCTTTTACAAACAAAGAGGTGGAAGAGATGAAAGAGGGGCAGGCACACAAATGTTTTCCCTGCCCACGTTTTAATATTAAATTTGATTTCTCTCTTGTTCCAACATCAACTATCAATTATGTAACATCTTTAAGATACCCCAAAGCACGGAATCATTATTAGAAGCTCAAAGGTTAGAGCACTAGAAGAAATTTCCAATTCTGGGTTTATACCCGCACAATATACAAGGTCACAAGTTAAGTTGAAGTTATTAGGATATTGAAAGCATGATGGAATCTCCCACAACTCTTGGAAATTAAGATGTCTGGAGTCATAGAGTAATACAGCACAGAAACAAGCCTTCTGCCCAACTTGCCCACGCTGACCAAGCAGCTCTACCGCTGCACCACTCATTTTAATCCAAAACCTTAGTTAGGAAGCAATCCACATAACCCTCGCTGTTCCTCCAGCGAGAGTAAATGGTGGCTCTGATTGTGCCCTCACAATGCATCGACTTTAAGAACTCCCAAAGGCCTGCTGGCCCGGTTGCCTGCCACTGGAGTGGGAGCTTCATCCGACTGGCCTGGATCCCCGCCTGGAGTGGGAGCTTCATCCGACTCTTTACTCCCACTCACCCATGGGGACTGGGAACCGGAGAGGGAAGCAATGGCATCGGACGCTGGACAAAAGGCTGGTAAGAAGAACCGGGGAGGGGGGGGGGGGGGGGGGGGTCTTACTTTCCACGCCCTGGATGTCGGCTGCGGGAGGCACCCCCTGGTGCGATAGGCGGAAAGTGGTCTGGCTAGGAACAAAGGTTTGCGGGACGATCCGGACGGAGGCAACGGGTCTTTATTGCCGGCTGTAGTTGGGACTTTGAAAACCAGACGACTCTTGCATATGACCTCAGTGGGCTGTTTCTATGCATTCGGTACTTGATCGGATTGTACTTATTATGGCAATAATCTTACTGATCTGTATGGAAAATAGAATTTCACGGTATCAAGGTACAAGTGATAAGAAAGAACCATTGAACCATTGCTTGGTGACTGCCATATAAATCCATGTGCCAACACACGACGAGAGCACAGATTCAGAGTCAGGCCAGCAGCAGGCGCACTCTTCATGCCAGTGAGTCTGCACCACCCATCAATCCATTTACTAATCCAGAAGGGTCCTGTCCTGAATCCATGTTCTCCAGAGGTGTTGTCTGACCCGCCGAGTTACACCAGCGCTTTGTGTCTTTATTTTACACTAATCCTGCACTTCTTTCACTCTCCTCTCATTCCCACAGATTCTACCACTTACCCCTCACACACACACTAGGGGCGAACTACTGCGGCCAGTTTACCTACCAGCCCACGTCCCTGGAATTGGGGAGGAAACCAGAGCAACCAGAGAAAACCCATTGAGAACATACATACTGCAAGCAAACAGCACCGGAGGTCAAGATCGAACCTGGGTCACAATGGCTGCAAGGCAGAAACTCTACCAACTACGCCCAGACTGTTTTGCCCAATCTAACATATCTGTGGAGCAAAAATAGACACCAAGTGCTGGTGAAACTCAGCGGGTCAGACAGCATCTCTGGAGAACAAAGGATGGGTGACATTTCAGTTCGGGGGCCCCTTCTTCAGACTCAAAGTAGGAGCTAGGGGGTGGGTGGCGAAGACCAGGAGGCTTTTCGCCCTCCTCCTCCACCCCCACCTTTCAGTCTGAAGAAGGGTCCCGACATGAAACATCACCTATCCCTTTTCTCCGGAGATGCTGCCTGACCCGCTGAGTTACTCCAGCACTTTGTGTCTGTCTATCTTTGGTATATACCATCATCTGCAGTTCTTTGTTAATACCTTTGGAGCAATTATCTTTGTAGGATTTCTGTTCTCACTACAATTTGGTGTAAATTCAACAGCTTTTAATGCCCAATTACTGACCCTGGCCTCCCTTTTCCTTCCCACGCCCTGTTACGGACAGGAGTTTGCAGAGGGACCTCTAGTCATTGTGCACATACATGTATTTGCATGAAGGCCTTTTGTGTCTCGTTGTTAATATGACTCTGTGGGACCAGTCCGTTATCCTCCACTTGGTAATTCCTCTCTGGCTCTGCTGTTTTTAAAGCCTTAACCACCTTCACCTTCAGACGACTCCTCAGAATTATCCTGGCATCTCCTGCTCAAAGACAAGGTTCCAAGTTAAGTTCCATTCACTTCAGAGTTCTGCTGTTCATCAGTCTACTACCTGTAAAATAGCAAGACAGGCACTAATCAGGTAACAACTAGCCTACTTACGGCACCGACCCATCACAATATTCCTCCTCTTCTTAATTCAACCCGGCCAATAGGTCACAGTGCAAGAAGAATACCCCAGGGCCAACACTTGCCTTTCCAGAGTGCACTCGACTAATTTGCAGAGTACCATGAAATGCTTTTGGATACCTTTAATCCATTAAGCCTTTGTCCTCTCTTGGTTGCCTCACAATGAAGTTGCCAAAAGGACACAAAGTGTAGCGCAGCGGGTCCGGCAGCATCCCTGGAAAAATGTGGCTTTGGGTCGGGACCCTTCTTCTGAGTTTGATGGTGTCCCACCCCGAAATGTCACCTATCCATGTTTTCCAGAGATGTTGCCTGACCTGCTAAGTTACTCCAGCGCTTTGTGTCTTTTTGTTTAAACTAGCATCTGCAGTTCCTTCCTTGTTTCTACTGAAGTTGCCAACTTTCTCTCAAGACCCCAACTTTTAAACTCCTTACATTATCAGCATTCAAGTTTAGAGATGCAGCATGGAAACAGGCCCTTCGGCCCTCTCAGTCCATGCCAACCATTGATTACCCGTTCACACTAGTTCTGTGTTATCCCACTTTCTCGTCCACTCCTTACATATCGGAGACAATTTACAGTGGCCAATTAAACTATAAACCCCCTTGTCTTTGTGATGTCGGAAGAAACCAGAGCACCCATAAGAAACCCATGTGGTCACAGGGAGAACATGTGAACTGCTTACAGATAGCAGCTGAGGTCAGGATAAAACATGGGTCATTGGTGCTGAGGCTGCAGCTTCACCAAGATCTTGAATAGTATAGCACATCAGGGATCAAATAGGACAATAAATCAAGGGCCCTTCGGGCCACAATGTCTGTGCCCAACATGATGTTGTTAAACTAATCCCCTCAGCTTGCATGTGATCTATATCCCTCCATTCTCCATATCCATGTGCATCCAAAAGCCTCTTAAATGTCACTATCTTACCTGCCTCCGCCATCACCCCTGGCAGCGCATTCCAGGTGCCCACCGCCCTCTGTGTGGAAAAATACCAGCCCCATACCTCTCCTTTAAACTTTGCCCATCACACCATCAAGCTATGTCCTCTAATCTTTGACATTCTACCCTATCTATGCTTCTCATAATTTTATATCAGGTCTCTCCCAAACCTCTGACCTCCCAGAGAAACTAATCCAAGTTTGTCCAATAATAATGCAGCAAGCAGAACAATTTAGGTAAGATTTTCCAATTTACATGACTGGTTTGGAAAAAACGGATTTTGTAGTTGGCAATCCTTTGGTCCAGCAAATGTGAACAAATGAAATGAAATCCACTTCCGAATGAGGAACTAAGATATCCAGCTTTTATGTTCTCCCTGCAGTAATACTGCCCGAGGTGACTTAGCACTGTCATAAACAATGGTTATAAAATAGTAGATATAGGTGATTTAGTTCCTGAACTTGATCCCTATTCAATCAGCAATCAGCTATTGGGTCAATGAATGACTCAATTACAAAAACAAAAGGCTTCAAACATTCTTTTGGTCAAGGCATCAATGAAAAGCCATTGGCCAGGGAAGGCTCAGACACTTTCTCCTTCCTTGGTCCAGGTGTAGGGAGTCCAACAATCCCAACATTAGAATATACGTTAGAGAACAGATGCCGCAAAAAATTGGGGAGTTGAAGACGTAACCCAGTCCATTACACAGACCAGACTCCCCACCATTGAATTCACACTGCCTCGAAAAAGCAGCCAACATAATCAAAGTCTTGTCCCACCCCCACCCTGGCCATTCTTCATTTTCCCAGAAGGTACAGAAGCTTAAAAGAGTGGATCACCAGACTCAGGAAGAGCTTCTTCCTCTCTGTTATCAGGCTTCAGAACAGTCCTGCCTTAAGCTAAGATACTGTCCAATTCACCATCTACCTTATTGTGGCCATTGGACTTTACCGGTGAGCTACAACACTGAGAGTTATATTCTTCACTCTACATCTTGTCCTTTGATTTATCTGTTAGAGATAAACTGCTTTATTAGTTTGGTTTCATTGCATTTATGTATAGTATTATCTGATTTGACTGGATAGAATGCAAAACAAAGCTTTTATATTTGTTATAGATCATTGGAGCAGAATTAGGCCATGTGGCCCATCAAGTCTACTCCACCATTCAATCATCACTGATCTATCTTTTCCTTGTATTCAATGGAGTTTAGAAGGATGAAGGGAGATCTTATAGAAACATAAAATTATAAAAGGACTGATAGAAACATAAAATTATAAAAGGACTGGACAAGCTAGATGCAGGAAAAAATGTTTCCAATGTTGGACGAGTCCAGAACCAGGGGCCACAGTCTTAGAATAAAGAGGAGGTCATTTAAGACTGAGGTGAGAAAAAACTTTTTCACCCAGAGAGTTGTGAATTTATGGAATTCCCTGCCACAGAGGGCAGTGGAGGCCAAATCACTGGATGGATTTAAGAGAGAGTTAGATAGAGCTCTAGGGGCTAGTGGAGTCAAGGGATATGGGGGGAAGGCAGGCACGGGTTATTGTTAGGGGACGATCAGTCATGATCACAATAAATGGCGGTGCTGGCTCGAAGGGCCGAATGGCCTCCTTCTGCACCAATTTTCTATGTTTCCTCTCAACCCCTTTCTCCTGGCTTCTCCGTTGTGACGTTGGCCACCTTTACTAATTAGTTCCCGATGTTGGGGAAGTCCAGGACAAGGGGTCACAGCTTAAGGATAAGGGGGAAATCCTTTAAAACCGAGATGAGAAGAACTTTTTTCACACAGAGAGTGGTGAATCTCTGGAACTCTCTGCCACAGAGGGTAGTTGAGGCCAGTTCATTGGCTATATTTAAGAGGGAGTTAGATGTGACCCTTGTGGCTAAGGGGATCAGAGGGTATGGAGAGAAGGCAGGTACGGGATGCTGAGTTGGATGATCAGCCATGATCATATTGAATGGCGGTGCAGGCTCGAAGGGCCGAATGGCCTACTCCTGCACCTAATTTCTATGTTTCTGTTTCTTTTTTTTTCTTCTTTTTTCTAATATTTTATTTTATTAGAAGTAAGTACAGTCATATGGCACCAAAGTGCCTAATATATATTTTCATAATACATTTTATGTACAACTTTTTTTTTTTGTTACATTGAAAAAAGATGAGAATAAGAAAAAGAAGTTAGATAGTAAAGGATAGAAAGATGTGAAATATATAGTGTGTAAAGAAGGAAAACGAGTAAATGAAGAAAGTTGAGAGAAAATAGTGAAAAGAAAATAAAATTAAAAAAAAGGAGATCATTATTTACAATCTTGACCAACCCTCGTCCAGTCCTGAAACAGTTATTTTTTACAATTGTGTTGCACCATATGATTCCAAAAAAACGACGAATGGAGACCAACTCGTTATGAATTGGTCTGATTTATCCATTAGGAGGAATCGCATTTCCTCAAGATGAGCGGTGTCCAACATACTTGCAATCCACATTTTAAGCGTTGGTATTGATGTACCCTTCCAAAATTTAAGTATTAATTTTTTTGCTATTATTAAACCATAGTTAAGGAATAGATTTTGAGATGTATTCAATTTATTCCCATCTTTCATTACACCAAATATAATCATTTCAGTATTAGGTTCCATTCTTGTCTTGAATAATTTTGTAAATATTTCAAAAATATCATTCCAAAATCTATAAAGTTTTATGCAGGAAACTAAGGAGTGTGTTATAGTTGCCTTTTGGGCTAGACATTTATCACAAGTGGCGGATATATTTGGATAAAATTTGTTCAATCTTGTTTTTGAATAATATAATCTATGTACAATTTTAAATTGAATTAGATTAAGTCTTACATTAATTGAACATTTGTGAATATATATCAGGTATTTTTCCCATTAAACCTTCGTAATTTTTATCATTAATTCCCGTTCCCACTCTTCTCTTAAGTACCTCTGTCGATGGTAGGTCTATATTTAGAATACTATTATATAAATAAATATATAATGGCGGTGCAGGCTCGATGGGCCGAATGGCCTACTCCTGCACCTAATTTCTATGTTTCTAAGAGCCTGTCAATCTCCGCTTTAAAAATACCCAATGACGGCCTCCACAGCCGTCTGTGGCAGTGAATGCCATAAATTCACCTCCCCTCTGAATAAATAAATTCCTACTCATTTCATTCCTAAACGTATGCTCTTTTATTGTCAGGCTATGCCCTCTGGTCCTAGCTACCCCTAGTGGAAACATTATTTATACACCCACTCTATCCAGGCCTTTCACTATTTGGTAACAATTAGGTCACCCCTCATACAATTAAGTCACCCCTGCACACAACAATAATAAAACCCAAACTATGACCCCTGCTGCCTTGCTTGAATTAAAAATAGAAAAATAGAACTTTGACTTGAAACATTAACTCAATTTTGCTTTACGCCTGACTTGCTGAATTTTTTTCAGGATTTCTGTTTCTAAATTTATAGCATCTGCTTACAACAAATTTTAATTCAAATTCCTTTCCCATAGAGGTCAAGTTCAAACTTGCCTGCGTGGGACAGTTCCAGCTGAGACAAATATCTGTATCACATAATATACAGAAAAGTGTTGGAAATATTTAACAGGACAGTTCAGGTGAAGGGTCATAACTAGCCATAGGCGTGTAAGCTTTAGAGATACGGCACAGAAATAGGCCCTTTGGCCCATCGAGTCCGTGCTGACCAGCGATCACCCCGTATATAAGCACTTTCTTACACAATAGGGAAAATGTATAATTTTATTGAAGCCAATTAACCTACAAACTTGGCTGTGGAGTGTAGGAGGAAACCAGACCACCCGGAAAACCCACGCGGTCACAGGGAAAACGTGTAAACTCCATACAGGCAGCACCCATAGTCAAGACCCAACCTGGATCTCTGGCGCTGTAGGGCAGCAATTCTACCAGTGTGCCACTGTGCCGTACCAATGTGCAGGGCCCAAGATAATCACTCAGCCTGCACACTTGGTGATCTCAACACATCTCAAATTGCTCCTGTAATAACCACAATTTTAGCCAAGGGGTTTGTCTGTCAGCAATCTAAGTCCAATCCAAGCCCACTTGGGCATAAGGTTTTGCTATGTGAGAATTCTGAATTTTTTTTATTGAAAGGTTACAGCTCGTAAACAGGACTTTCAGCCGATCAAATCCATGCCCACCATCGCTCACCTGTTCACATTAGTTCTATGTTATCACACTTTTGCATCAACTCCCAACACTTTAGGGGCAATTTAACGCGGTCAATTAACTTACAAACCAGCATCCCTTGAGGATGCAAGGAGGAGAATGGAATACTCGGAGGAAACATACGCAGTCGCAGGGAGAACGTGGAAACTCCGCATAGGCAGCACCCGAGGTCATCATCGAACCCGGATCTCTGGTGCTGTGAGGCAGCAGCTCTACCAGCCGCTCCTAAGAATACTTCTGTCAGAAGTTCATTTCAAGTTCTTTATTAAAAGCCAACAGTTCTCCGTGCAGACAGCAAAATAATCCATAGCATTTTGCTCCTACCTTCAATCACTTTGGTCACTTCTGTTCTGTAGGACTCAAACTTAAACGGAGTAAGAAAACCCAGCGAGCCAAGATGGAACGCCATTACAGGAGGGACGCTGGTCTGAAAAGAAACCACAGCACTTTAGCCACATAGAACTGACCTGCTGAAACCGAGCCATTGAAGAGTAATTGTCCCTACTTTTGTATGTGACCCATGAAGTCCAAACAGGAAGCATCACAGAAGAGCATTAAGTGTAACTAAACAAGCTCCCAACAAGCAGGTCAACATTGAACACTGATATACCCAATCCAATTCAGAGAAGATTTCTCTCAGTAAAGGTTGGGAAGAACAAGCAAGTTTAGATCGAAAAAGGAACTCGGTCTGTTGGAGACAAATTAATATTTAATTAGCAATAGTTAGCAAACATTTCTACCAGTCCATCACTCAGACCAGATTCCATCTTCACTTTGCGCTGCCTCGGGAAAACTGGCAAAATAATCAAAGAACCATAAACCTGTCCCACCCCGGTCATTCTTTTTTCGCCCCGCGCCCGTCTGGCAGACGGTACAGAAGCTTGAAAGCACACATCACCAGACACAGAAACAGCTTTTTCCCTTCAATTATCATACTTCTGAACAGTCCTTCGATAAGCAGGGGTACCGTCCGATTCATCTCTACTACATTGCGGACATGGGACGCGGTCTATGGAACTGATGCACTAGTTTCTTTGTTCCATTGTTGGTGCTTAAGACAATTAAATACTTCACCTGCTCCTAGCCCAGTGCTGTGCCTAAATTCATACTCAATTCCAAGGAACCCTAGACTGCTCTAATTTTTCTCCAAGGAGGTTCCCCAGGTGCAGTTTGCCATAGAGCTGGTTCAGTAGACATAGATTAAAGTTGAGCTAGGTTATTTGTGCAATGATGCAAGTGCTGGATGTCATAGACTCGCGTCATCTTTTATCCTGGAATCTTTGCCTCTGGTTGGGTTTGTGGTGCAAGGTGTTGCAGTTGGCCACAATTGTGAGAGTTTGGATCACTGTACAGTCAGTTATCAGAACGCATTGTCTGCCCCTTTCTTAAATTTGAGCCTTCTAAATAATTATCTAGTATTGCAACAGTGTTTTTAAAATCAAAAGATGCAGCAAAACCTCCAGAAAGAGCTGCATCATGTATGTTATTTCTTGTGGGGAAAATGCTGAAATGATAAACAGAAACCTGGGCAGCACATTGGTGCAGCTGGTAGAGCCGCTGCCTCACAGTGACCCAGGTTCGATCTTGACCTCGGGTGCTGCCTGTGTAGCACTTTCTTCTTTGACCACATGGATTTCCTCCGGGTGTTCCGATTTCTTCCCACATCACAAAGACGTGGTTTATAGGTTAATTGCAAATTACCCCTAATGTCTGGAGAAAGGATTCAAAATTGCGATAACAAAGAACTAGTGAGAACGGGTCATCGATGGTCGGCATGGTGGGCCGAAGAGCCTGGATAGAGTGGATGTGGCGTGGATATTTCCACTAGTGAGTCCAGCAGCATAAGGTAGACACAAAATGCTGGAGTAACTCAGCGGGACAGGCAGCATCTCTGGAGAGAAGGAATGTGTGACGTTTCGGGTCGAGACCTTCTTCAGACTAGGACCAGAGTCCATAGCCTCAGGATAAAAGGACGGACCTTTAGAAAGGAGATGAGAAGAAATGTCTTTAGTCAGAGGGTGGTGAATATGTGGAATTCAATTAGGACACCCCTGCACCTCAGTACACACAACAATAATAAATCCCAAACTATGACCCTGCTTCCTTTCTTGAAATAAAAATAGAATAGATTAGCCATGATTGAATGGCGGCGTGGACTGGATGGGCTGAATGGCCTAATTCTGCTCCTATTCCATATGAACTTTCCATGCGGTATCTCTAAAACATTACATACCTGGAAGAGTGAGGAAGCATACAGCAATGTGCCATCACCACCAAGACAAATGATGAGGTCTATGTAGCCAGACAACTCGTCGTAACCTGAAATTAAAAGAAAATGCATCAATCTATTCTGCTGTGATTTGATCACACATTGATCACTTTCAGAAAAATAGTGCAAATATCTGAATAATCAGTTGGTCATCAGCCAAGGCTGTTTTCATTCCATAGGTCACATATCTAGCACCAATTCACACAGATTTTAAAAGAAAATGCAAGTCCTTGTGTGGTCGGTGGGGGGAAGAATACACATGAACTGCAACAATTCAAGATGGTCACCATAATGGTGCACAAGGACTAGCAGTAAAGACCGACCAAAACCCAGATCCAGGAACAAATTATAATTTAAATTGATACTTTTGCTCTTCAAATAAATCGACACAATGATAGTACCCCATACCCACCATCTCACCTTCGCGGAAGGGGCTAAGTTGCTGCCTGATGCGCTCAAAGTCTGTGTCTTTCGCAAGCGCTGTGTCATCTACCACCTTCTTCTCCACAAACACAACCAAGTGCTTCTTCTGGATGAAATTAAAAAGTGGGGCAAAGAGAAAAAAAACAGTATGTTTCTTCAGAGTTAAGAGTGTTTTATTGTCATAAACCAAACAATGAAATTCTTACTTGCAGCATCATAACAGGATATGTAAACACAGTACTCTATAAACAATACAGTAAACCTTGTTCCTCAGTCCCCTGCTGACATGCAGGGAACATTTACGAGGACGTTGCAAGGACTCGAAGGCTTGAGCTACGGGGAGAGATTGGGCAGCTAAGGACTTTATTCTTGGAATGCAGGACGCTGATGAGAATTAACATGTGGGGAATAGATAAGGTGCACACTCAGCATCTTTTTCCCAGGGTAAGGGATTCAAGAACTGGAGGGCATAGGTTTAAGGAGAGAGGGGAAACCTTTAATAGAAGCTGTGGTACAACTTTTTCAGTGGGTATATGGAACGTGGGTATATGGAGCTGTCAGAGGTAGTTGAGGCAGGTACTATAATTTGGGACAGATACATAGATAGAAAAGGTTTGAGAGGGATATGGGCCTAATACAAGTAAATGCTACAAACTTAGATAGGTCATCTTGGACGGTGTGGACAGGTTGGGTTGAAGGGCCCATTCCGTGCTCAACGACTGACATCTTTAAATTCCATTTTCAGGATCTGGTCTTCACTGGCAAAGCCCAACAGAGCCCCCATCCCTCATTGCTCTCGAGAAGAAGACAAACCACCTTGAGCTGCTGCAATTTTTCCAGTGAAAGTCCTTCTAGCAAGTACCCAGTCTGAAGAAGGGTCCCAACCCAAAACATCACGTACCCATGCCAACCAGAGATGTTGCCTGACCCGTTGGGTTACTCCAGCACTTTGTGTTCTACACAAGGTTCCAGCATTTGCAGTTCCTTGTGTCGAGGAAGCCCCCAGATCGATACTCAGCAACAATGCAGGGAAATTTCCATATCTGGATGCACAAAACCTGGAGAACCAATAAGTAAGGGAGCTCTAGTACCAGCGACCCTTGTCTTTCCTGGCAGGTTGCTGATTTGGAATGGTCTCCAGCCACTCCCACAACCAGGACCACATGTCTTGTCCACATTGTCTAACCCAGCATCCTCTGCACTCCATGAATCAACCTCTGCCATTACTGCCATGTACAGCATCTCATATTTTGCTTGGGCAGCTTCCCAAACCAACGGTATGAACATTGATTTCTCCAATTTCAAATAACTCCTGCATTCCCTCACCCCCCCCCCCCCCCCCCCCCCCCCCCCCACCTCCCCCCTCTTCCACCCTTCCCCACCATTAGACGTTACATCAGTTCCACTGTTCGCATCCTTGCATCGCTCTCGTTAGCACATCTTCCCCAGCCAACAATGAGCCATTAGGGACTCCACCTTTCCTGAGGTCATCTGTAGTCAGCCCTGATTTGTTCTGGCTTTTTCTCCCCTCAAGTTCCTCCCCTCACCTACCCCAACCTTGATCTTTCAGTCTGAAGGGTACAGACTCGAAATCTCAACTATTTATTTTCTCCAGAGATGCTGCCTGACCCGCTGAGTTACTCCAGCATTTTGTGTCTATCTTCGCTATAAACCAGCATCTGCAGTTCCTTCCTACACATGTTCAAACATCAGTTTATTTGCGTACATCAAGACTTGTTCCACTCCTCAATCACCAATACTCTTTGCCCTCCTACGGCAAATTATTAGACAGCCTAAAAGCAAAATATCTGCTATGAGGCATAAAACTACACAGAGATTGCGCAGTAATACGTGTTGCTTCACCTCAATGAGAAAAGTGCACAGCTCCTTGAATGGTTCGAGAAGGGCTTCATCCTTGACTTTTTTGATGACCAGTACATTCGTTGGGGGTTTGGCCCAGATCAATCTTTGACTAGTTGGATCCTGAATTTGCCTGAATAAATAAGAAATGTCAAAAGCAAGGGCATTAAACTATGTACAAGTAGAGCATATATTCCTGCACATTATAACCCAGGGGTAACAACTTGTCTTTAATGGTGAGGTAACAAGAGGAGTCGAGTATAGAAGCAAAGAGGTATTTCTGCAGTTGTACAGGGCCCTAGTGAGACCACACCTGGAGTATTGTGTGCAGTTTTGGTCCCCTAAGTTGAGGAAGGACATTCTTGCTATTGAGGGAGTGCAGCTTAGGTTTACAAGGTTAATACCCGGGATGGCGGGACTGTCATATGCTGAGAGAATGGAGCGGCTAGGCTTATACACTCTGGAGTTGAGAAGGGAATCTTATTGAAACATATAAGATTGTTAAGGGTTTGGACACGCTAGAGGCAGGAAACATGTTCCCGATGTTGGGAGTCCAGAATTAGGGGCCACAGTTTAAGAATAAGGGGTAAGGCATTTAGAATGGAGACGAGGAAACACTTTTTCTCACAGTTGTGAGTCTGTGGAATTCTCTACCTCAGAGGGCGGTGGAGGCAGGTTCTCTGGATGCTTTCAAGAGAGAGCTAGATAAGGCTCTTAACGATAGCGGAGTCAGGGGATATGGAGAGAAGGCAGGAATGGGGTACTTATTGGGGATGATCAGTCATGATCCCATTAAATGGCGGTACCGGCTCGAAGGGCCAAATGGCCTACTCCTGCACCTATTGTCTATTGTGATTTTCAGTCAATGCCGTCTTCTGAAGGAACCCTTTCAGCAACATCCTCATACTTTTCATATTTAATAAAACAATTGCTATTTCCACTTCAAAGTCAGCTTGGGGAAGGAAAATATGCTTTCTACTTACACAATACTCGTGGAGTTCTGCAAAATGGAGGCTTTGGGTCCAAAGTGTGTATCTGGTGATGGGCCATGAAGGAAATGTGCATGTCTGAAAGAAGAGAATATAGTTTTCTCACTACATTTCTTGCCTTCTCCACCATCCCTTCCTCCTTCCCCAACTTCTGCAATCAGTTGAAGGAAAAATAAACACTATGAAAACAAATGTGTAACCAGGAAAGCCACACGCGGGTAACATTAGAACTGCCTAGACACCAATGAGAAAAACTAAACAATGTTGATAAGACATCATCTTGAAAATTTTTTGTGTTCCTTTGATCTTCCAGCATCTGCAGTTCCTTCTTGAAAAAACCTATAGATGCTGCTGCACCCGCTGAGTTTCTCCAGCATTTTTGTGTACCTTCGATCTTCCAGCATCTGCAGTTCCTTCTTGAAAAACCATAAATGCTGCTGTACCCGCTGAGTTTCTCCAGCATTTTTGTATACCTTCGATCTTCCAGCATCTGCAGTTCCTTCTTGTAACATAAAAACATCCCATATGCGCAAAGTCAAAGCCCCCGGCTGGCGATGGCGATTGTCCCGCGCCATTAAAGCCACGCCGGGTGGTGCGAGGTCGGTGCGGAGAAGCAGAACGGACAAAGGAGAAACGGATGACAGTAAGAATCGGCAGCTGGTGGGAGAGCACCATGGCAACCGAGTGTGGCCACTCCAGAATTTACCTTTTTTTTAAGCTTTGAAAAACTCCTTTGTTGCTTTAGCAGTATGTTTGGGATGATTGTCTTGCTGTAGAATGAACTGTCAGCCAATGAGTTTTGAAGCATTTGTTTGAACGTGAGCAAATAGGATGTGCCTATACACTTCAGAATTCATTATGCTACTACCATCAGCAGTTGTATCATCAATGAAGATAAGTGAGCCAGTACCTTCAGCAGCCACACATGCCCAGGTTATAACACCCCCACCACCGTGATTCACAGATTCGATGGTAGGCTTTAGATCTTGGGCAGTTCCTTGTCTCCTCCATACTTTGCTCTTGACATCACTCTGATATAAGTTAATCTTCATCTCATCTGCCCACAAGACCTTTTTTCCAGAACTGTGGTTGCTCTTTTAAGTACTTCTTGGCAAAGTGTAACCTGGCCATCCTATTTTTGCAGGTAATTAGTGGTTTGCATCTTGCAGTGTTGTCTCTGTATTTCTGTTCATTAAGTCTTCTGCGGACAATGGTCATTGACAAATCCACCCCTGACTCCTGAAGAGTGTTTCTGATCTGTCGGACAGGTATTTGGGGATTTTTCTTTATTATAGAGATAATTCTTCAGTCATTAGCTGTGGAGATATTCATTGGCCTGCCACTCTTATTACGATTAATAAGCTTACCACTGCTCTTTCTTCTTAATGCTGTTCCAAACAGTTGATTTTGATAAGTCTAATATTTGGCTGATGTCTCCAGCAGTTTTATTCTTGTTTCTCAGTCTCAGAATGGCTTCTTTGACTTTCATTAGCACAACTTTGGTCCTCATGTTGATAAACAGCAATAAAAGTTTCCAAAGATGATGGAAAGACTGGAGGAAAGGCTAGGCGCTGAGAGCTCTCTTATACCAGCATTAAGGAGGCAATTATACACACCTGAGCAATTACAAACACCTGTGAAGCTACGTGTCCCAAACATTATGGTGCCCTGAAATGGGGGGGGGGGGGGGGGGGGGGGGGGGGGGGGGGGGGGGGGGGCTATGTATAAACACAGCTATAATTTCTACATGGTGAAACCAAAATGTAGAAGAATGCCCTTTAATAAAATCTGACAATGTGCACTTTGACCACATGTGATTTTTTCTATTACAAATCTCAAATTGTGGAGTGCAGAGGCAAATAAATAAACTATGGGTCTTTGTCCCAAACATTATGGAGGGCACTGTATCTTTAATTCGTCTTTCCTATGTACCCTCTATACCTCTCAGTTCCCTTTCCCCTGACCCTCAGTCTGAAGAAGGGTCTTGACCCGAAACATCACCTATTCCTTTTTTCCAGAGATGCTGCTTGACCTGCTGAGCAGGGCCGTCTTAACGCATGGGCACGCTGGGCAGTTGCCCAGGGCCCCACGAGCATAGGGGCCCCATGCTAATCTATGTACATTGTGACTGGCTGTCAATAAATAAATACTATACTAAACTATAAATATTTGTTATGGAAAATGCATATTTAGCATGTGTTTTACTAAAGATAATGAACAATATTAATGTTAATTTTTATGATAACAAGTGGACATTGACATTCGCCTCTGATTTAGT
The DNA here is from genome assembly GCF_028641065.1 of Leucoraja erinaceus. Lineage (NCBI taxonomy): Eukaryota > Metazoa > Chordata > Chondrichthyes > Rajiformes > Rajidae > Leucoraja > Leucoraja erinaceus. Next base: position 23,097,905 of record NC_073390.1, on the reverse strand, counting down.
AGCACGGCCACCTCTTCAACCACATGTGCAGTTATGTGTACGTATCTCACGCGCTACATAACATAAAAGAGCAAGCGATCGCTCGGCTTCGCGATGGAAAGTCTGCGCTGCACCTGCTGCTGAAGCTATGGACCCGACTCCAGGAAAGGCCTCACCAATCCAAGCTGTTAGGCCGCGAGGGAGGGCGAAATGTAACTATGAGAGAAGTCGCATTCCACCGAGGTAAGTGACTAAAAATCAGTTTCCCCCAATTTCCGCCCCCACCCCCCCACTAAAACACACTTTTAGACATACTAAAAACAAAATAAAAGTGGAAAGGACGAACAGCTGCTGGCGAGGCTGCCGGCTCACAGCGCCACCCGATGTTCAAATGTTTGTGTTGTTTAATCTTTGCTGTACAGCATGTTTTTTTAATGTTTAGACACTGATTTTGTTGGAAATACCAATAAATATGTTTAATTTTATCGACCATTTACATTTTTATTCCTGTGTGGTTGTGTAGGTATGGGCCCCAGTGCACTGCTTTGCCCGGGGGCCTACAATGCTGTTAAGACAGCCCTGCCGCTAAGTTGTTCCAGCTTTTTGTGTCTATCTTCGGTTTAAACCAACATCTGTAGTTCCTTCCTACACATGATAATCCTCACTCGGTTGTAGCAGATAATCAGCAATAACTAAGTTGTTTACAAACTAAAAGAACATACTCTGCTTGTATAATCTAAATCCAATGGTATGAATATTGAATATTGTGGTGTGCCTAAGGAAAACTCTTAAACTAAACATCACGTGTAAAAAGACACAAAGTGCCGGAGTAATTCAGCAGGTCAGGCAACATTTCTGGAGAATACGGCTCGGTGATGTTTCATGTTGGGCCAGGCCTCGTCTTCAGACTGATTGTACTAAAGGGAGAGAAAACTGGAAGAGATGTGGGGCTGGCCAAAGTAGAGCAAGTGATAGTTCTCCACCTGGATGAGGACCCATTTCTTCCCTTTCTGCCCACAACCCTTCCTCCAGCTTCACAATTCATGTCTCCTCGATTCTTATCTCACACATTTTGTCTTTTCACCCCTAGTCTTTGTCCATCCATCTGCCAATCAAAACCTCCCCCCTCACCTGTATCCACCTATCACTTGTCACACTTTGTCATGCCCCCACATCTCTTCCATCTTTCCCCCTTGTAGTACAATCAGCCTGAAGAAGGGCGTCGACCGAAACCTTGCTTGTCTATGTTCTCCAGAGAGGCTTTTTCTAATATCTTACCTCGACAGAGATGCGATTTTTTCCGTATCGTATCCCCATCCGCACTGCGGCCTAACATCGAGAAGTTGGCGGCCTTTGCTGGAGACCGATTTCGAGAGCTCCACTGCGGGAGTCTGCAGGAATTTAACATCACGGAGCTCGCGGTCTCTGGTCAGAGACCGACTTCGGGAGCTCCAAGCCGCAGGAGCTTCGACTGCCCCAACGCGGGAGCTTCGACCACTCCAACGCGGGGACTTCGACCGCTCTGACTGCAGATGGTTAGACTGCCCCGACCGCTGATGAATAAAGGAAGAAGATTGGACTTTATTGCCTTCCATCGCAGTGAGGAACGTGGGGAATCCGCTGTGGTGGATGTTTATGCTAACTTTTATGTAGTTGTGTCTTGTTGCTTTTTTTTAATATGGCTGTATGATAACTCGAATTTCACTGTACCTTAACTGGTACATGTGACAATAAACTGACCTTGAACTGGATCACAATATTTTTGCGATCATGGAAACGCAGGTCCAAAATGGGATGGGGCATGGCTAATCAGAAAGAGCGTTAAAAGTGGGGGATATCAGCCAGACTTTATGGGTTAAAATATAGGCTTAAGAAAGGTGCGCTCACTTTGATGGGGTCTTAATTAAAGGCTTCCTCAAGCCAATGGGAATTAGAAAAAGAGATATGTAGGCAGATCGCAGAAGGTTATAAAAGCAATATTATTGTTCCCCCGAGGTGTTTAACCCTTACCAGTATTGACTGAAATTTCCTTAGTGCACGAGGCTTAGGTGGGGTGCAATTTACAACATGCATACAGGAATTTGTTGAAGTAGTAAGTAGATAGTTCCACCAGGGACGGCGCTGTTCAAAACCTTACAGTAAGAATCATACTCAAAATCAATTATCAGTACTCCACACCCGGGCAGTTAAAAGGAAAGCCAATCTCATTACACAGGAACCCACCCACCCCCTGCACAAGTCTTTCCAACTTCTGCCATCAGGCCGCCGATGTAAAGTCCCCCTATCCAAGAAAAACATCCACAAAAACTCATTCATACCCATTGCCATAAACAGCTTAAATAAAAAATGAACAATGGGCAAATTAACCCTGACGCATTGTCACTTTACACGTATCCACAACTTTTATCTTGTCTATTTTTACAGTTTTTAATCTATATATTTGCTTTTAAGATCGATACACACTGTGTGTGCTCGCAGAAATCTGTGTTGTATGACTGCTTATCAGTACATTGTCCTGTCTGTATGTTGAGCCACGTCAAAGAAGATTTTCTGTTACGACAGACAATAAAGTTTTCTGAATCTGAATCTGAATACAGCACAGCAGCAGGGCCTTCAGCTCAACTTTCCTATGCCGACTAATAAGCCCCCATCTACGCTACTCTAACATGCCCACGTTTGGCCCATATGCCTCTAAACTTTCCCATCCATGAACCTGTCTTAGAGACGAGCAAATTATATTGTTGGCTGTGCAGGATTCCTTGGGGATCAGTGACGATTGTTCAGTGAGCTATATGATTACCGTATAGAAAAGATAACATTGGCCTTCGAGATACGGCCCTATATTGGGGGAAGGCAGATTCCAATAGTTTGAGACAATGGATCAGGAGCAGCTGCCAGAAGGGAAAGCACCATCCGATAAATGGGAAGCATTTAAGAGTGAAATAAAAATAGTTCAGTCAGCATGATCTTGTAAAGGCAAGAAGCAAAGATGGTAATCTAGGGAACCCGTGGTTAACAAAGAATACTGACGTTTTGATCAGGTTAAAGGACGCACACATGGGGAAAAAAATTGTATCAAATGAATCCTTTGAGCTTTAAAGAGATGACGAAACAACAAATTTCAAGCATAATAAATGGGTCACGAAATGACCTTGGCAAATAGGATTAAAGAGAAACTTCAAACATTTTTAAATATATTGGATGCACAAGGCTAGCTAAGTTCAAGGACCTAAGGGCCAAAAAGGATGATCAACGACCAATGATTGGCGCCAGAGTATGCAAGTAGAATCATAAAAGATTGTTTCCCTCAGGAGGATGTGAAGGCTGGAGAGTGAAAGGGGAGAGGGGTACGCTGACATTGTGGAGCATATCACTATTAGACAGGAGGAAAAGTTAAAAATATTGGCCCACATTACTGTTGATTCATTCCCAGTGACTGGACAGAAACCATCCCATGATACCAGGGGAAAGGAGGAGATTGCTGCAGCTACGATGGAGATTTTTACATCTTCATTTGCCAGAATATTGGAAGACAGCTAAAGCTGTATATTCAGCAAGATGTTGCCTGGAATGGAGAGTTGTCATTATGATAGATTGGACAGACTGGATTTATTCCCACTGGAACATAGTAGACTCAGTGGTGACCTAAAAGAAGTTTATAAAATTACGAGGGAGATAGATAGGTTCAGGTAGAAAAGAGTCAAGCGATGGTGTTGCAAGTTAGTATATCCTCCTAGTGATAGGTCACCACCTGGATGCGCACTCTTCCACCCATTCAGACACAAAGGGGGAGCAATGAGAGAGGGTCTCTCACAAAACTCCCATTAAGAGAGAGGAGAACTTCCTCTAACTAGGCATCCTTGAGGAGATTTTGCAGTGGACCAGTAAAGTGTAGAAACATGGTACTACATATGCTGGTTGACACAAAGCATTGGAGTAACTCAGTGGGTCAGGCAGCATCTCTGAGATGATCAATGTTTTGGGTCATGATCTTGCATCTAGACTGCGATGCAGAGGGATGATGGGAGAACAGCCATAAAGAGGTGAGATGGTGGGACGAGGCAGGGGCTGGGAGGCAAAAGGGGGAATCATGTTCAGCCTCAGACGTCTCGGTTAAGGAGACTGAATAAAGAATTCCTTAACTCAGACGTCTGAGGCTGAACACATGGCTTGTTACAAACCTGATATGCACAAAAGACTTGAGCAGTGACCTTAAGGTTTGCAGAGCTTGATAAGATCACAGAGATAGTGCGGGATAAGGCAATGGAAGGATTTAAACACAAAATTGAGAATAATAGTAATTAAACTTTGCTTCTTCAGGAGGCGGCTAAGGTCAACAAGCCCAGAGCCGATGGGCGAACAGGACTTGCGTTAATAAGACGTTGATTCATTCCCAGTGACTGGACAGGAACCATCCCATGATACCAGGGGAAAGGAGGAGATTGCTGCAGCTACGATGGAGATTTTTACATCTTCATTTGCCAGAATATTGGAAGACAGCTAAAGCTGTATATTCAGCAAGATGTTGCCTGGAATGGAGAGTTGTCATTATGATAGATTGGACAGACTGGATTTATTCCCACTGGAACATAGGAGACTCAGTGGTGACCTAAAAGAAGTTTATAAAATTACGAGGGAGATAGATAGGTTCAGGTAGAAAAGAGTCAAGCGATAGTGTCGCAAGTTAGTATATCCTCCTATGGGAAGAGTAAGCAAAGAGTTACCACGCTCTGGTGCTACTTTTCCGTAATGTCTCCTCCTTCCATATTAAATGAAGTATATTTTCTTACGGTGGCAGAGCCGAAAACTAGGGGGCACTAGCTTAAGGTGAGACAGGAGAAACTTAAAGGAGATCGGAGACACAAAGGGTTATGGTTTTGCTGAACAAGTGTCAGCAGAAGTGGAAGAAGCAGATACAATTACAATGTTTAAAAGGCCTTTGGACAATTGATAAGAAAAGGCCATAGAGAAATAAAAGGCAAGTGTAGGCAAATGTGATTAGTGTAGATTAGCTTTAGACTTTAGAGATACAACCAGGAAACAGGCCGTTCCGCCACCGAGTCCACAACGACCAGCGATCACCCCATACACCAGAAATATCTTACACACTAGGGACAATTTACAATTTTACCAGAGCCAATTAACCTACAAACGTGCACGTCTTTGGCGTGTGGGAAGAAACCGGAGCATCCGGAGAACAACCACGTTGTCATAGGGAGAATGCACAAACAACCTGACTGACAGATGAAAATGTCAGAAACCAGCTGACATAAGACTTTCGAAATACTGAGTAAAGAGAGGAAACGGTCCCACTGCTGTCTTACGTGCATTTAAAGTTCAAAATTACCATGAGCCTCAAACAAATACCAATAATGCATTAGCGTCAAGATTAGTGGAAAAGATAAAAGCCCAGAAAACTGCTGATGCTGGAATCTGGATGACTAAACAAAATGCTGGAGGAACTCAGGGGCTCAAGCAAAATTTATGTAGACAAAGGGATGATCAATGTAAAACACAAAATGCTGGAGTGACTCAGCAGGTCAGGCGGCATCTTTGGAGAACATGGATAGGTGAGGCTTCGGGTCGGGACCATTCTTCAGACTGATTGTACTTTGGGGGGGGGGGGGCTGAAGGCTGGAAGCGATTTGGGCTGGACAAAATCTAGCAAGTGATAGGTCACCACCTGGATGCGCACCCTTCCACCCAATCAGACACAAAGGGGGAGCAATGAGAGAGGGTCTCTCACAAAACTCCCATTAAGAGAGAGGAGAACTTCCTCTAACTAGGCATCCTTGAGGAGATTTTGCAGTGGACCAGTAAAGTGTAGAAACACGGTACTACATATGCTGGTTGACACAAAGCATTGGAGTAACTCAGTGGGTCAGGCAGCATCTCTGAGATGATCAATGTTTTGGGTCATGATCTTGCATCTAGACTGCGATGCAGAGGGATGATGGGAGAACAGCCATAAAGAGGTGAGATGGTGGGACGAGGCAGGGGCTGGGAGGCAAAAGGGGGAATCATGTTCAGCCTCAGACGTCTCGGTTAAGGAGACTGAATAAAGAATTCCTTAACTCAGACGTCTGAGGCTGAACACATGGCTTGTTACAAACCTGATATGCACAAAAGACTTGAGCAGTGACCTTAAGGTTTGCAGAGCTTGATAAGATCACAGAGATAGTGCGGGATAAGGCAATGGAAGGTTTTAAACACAAAATTGAGAATAATAGTAATTAAACTTTGCTTCTTCAGGAGGCAGCTACGGTCAACAAGCCCAGAGCCGATGGGCGAACAGGACTTGCGTTAATAAGACGATAAGACATAGGGCAGCATGTTGGCGCAACGGGTAGAGTTGGTGCCTTACAACGCCAGAGACACAGGTTCAATCCTAATTACGAGTGCTGTCCCTACAAAATTTGTATGTTCTTCCCCGAGACCCTGCGGTTTTCTTCAAGAGCTCCGGTTTCCTCCTACTTTCGAAAGACATGCAGGTTTGTCGGTTTTTTGCCCAGGGTAAAAATTGTAAATTGTGCAGGATCGTTCTAGTGTAGGGGATGATCGCTGGCCGGTGTGGACTCAATGAGCTGAAGGGCCTGTATCTGCGCTAAACTAAATAATAGGAGCAGATTTAGGCCATTCAGCCCACAGAGTCTACTCCACCATTCGATCATGGCTGATCGATTTTTCCCTCTCAACCCCATTCTCCTGCCTTCTCCCCATAACCTTTGACACTCTTAGCTAATCAGCACCCTATCAATCTCCGTTTTAAAAAAAACCCAATGACCTTGCCTCCATAGCCGTTTGTACCAATGTATTCCACAGATTTACCACCCTCTGGCTGAAGAAACTCCTCCTTAATGGACAGGCAACAGCGGTTCAGATGTCCTCAAGTTTACAAACCAGAGAGTAAAGGAAGCTAATCAGGAAAATGTTGGACAAATCAAGTCTAAAAGCCAAATGCTGTGATATTCAGGTTATCACTTTCCAAATGTTTAGCTTTTAAAAGAAACATTGGGGCATGGAATAAGACTTTCAACAAACAAGCAGCAGCTGAACCAAATCCGTAACCCTGGAATAAGTACACCATTTGCGAGCGTTTTTAATTTTAGTGCATGCTTTTTAGTTTTGGAGTTACAGTATGGAAACAGGCCCTTCATCCCGCCAATTCCATATTGACCATTGATCTCCCGTACACCAGCATTATCTATATTATCCCATTTTCGCATTGTATATACAAGGGGAAATTTACAGAGGCCAATTAACCTATAAACCTGCACATCTTTGGAATGTGGGAGGAAACTGGAACAACCGGAGAAAACCTACGCAGTCGCAGGAAGAACGAAAAAACTCAGCAATGACAGCACCTGTGGTCAGGATAGAACCTGGGTCTCTCATGCTATGAGGCAGCAGCTCTACCGCTCCGCCATGGTGCAGCCCCAAAGCTCAATTCATGAGTTATCCATCTCCACTGCTATCCTCGGGAAACTATTCCAGCTTGTACAATCTCACCACAAAGATGAAATCCCTCATCCCTGATTTCATACAAATATATCACAAATGTCAGACACAAAAAGCTGGAGTAACCTAGCGGGACAGGCAGCATCTCTGGAGAGAAGGAATGGGTGACGTCTCGGATCTAGACCCTTCTTCAGACTGAAAGTAACGGGAAAGGGAAACGAGAGATATAGACGATGATGTAAAGATATAGAACAATGAATGAAAGATATGCAAAAAAGTGACGATGATAAAGGAAACAGGCCATTGTTGGCTGTTTGTTGGGTGAAAACGCGAAGCTGGTGGGGGAGGGATGGAAAGAGACGGAATGCCAGGGTTACTTGAAGTAAGAGAAATCAATATTCATACCACTGGTCTGTCAGCTGCCCAACCAAAATATGGGATGTTGTTCCTTTATCATTGTTAAATTTGATCCAAATTGTCATCTATCCATGTTATCCAGGCAACTGCCTGACCCACTGATTTACTTAAGCGTTTTTAACCTATTTTTGGTATAAACAAGCATCTGCAGTTCCTTTATATTACATTTTGGTTGGCTATTGTTCGTTCATTAATTTAATCGGAGTAACTCAGCAGGTCAAGCAGCATCTCTGAAGAAAAAAGATGGGTGATGTTTTGGGTCAGGACCCTTCTTCAAGACTTTGAAGAAGTTCTCCTCTCAACCAGCATCTGCAGTTCCTTTATACATAAATTGTGGCTGTAGCCCCCAGAGGAACTGTGAAAGCAATGAATAGCAACCTGATCTTCTCAGGTAGTTCAGAGGGCATGCTAGCAATATTCCCCGCTCTGTTCAGTTTACTGTACCTCTGTCCAACCTTTCGATGGATCTTACTTTTCCGTTGACATTTTTCGGCCTGCTCCTGTCTTTTGGGCGATAATTGATCCCGTTTCTTTGGCACCGTGCTGGAGTCCAGTTTCTCGGCTGTCCGTGGGGACACCTCCTCTCGCTTCTTCGATGACCGGCCGCACCTTGCACGATCCCACATCTCCTCCCCAGGGCAGGGCTTGCGATGCCCAGTCCCAGGCTCATTGGGGGCTGCAGGAATTTCTTCCCCATTCAGGGCGGAAGAATTATCCGCTGAATCCATCACACACTGAGGGAACAAAATAAAATTAAGGCTGAAATATAATGTAGAGTGGTACAGTGTAAGAAGGAACTGCAGATGTTGGTTTTATACCAAATATGGAGACAAAATGCTGGAGTAACTCAGCGGGTCAGGCAGCATCTCCAGAGAAAAGGAATAGGTGACCTTTTCGGGTCGGAACCCTTCTTCAGACAGAAAGTAGAGGTCAGGAGGGGGGGGGGGGGGGGGGGATAAACTGGAGGCGAGAAAAGACCAGAACAAATCAGAGATGGCAACAGATGACCTCAGGAAGGGTTGTGCCCATAATGGTCCTATGTTGGCTGGGGAAGGTGTCATAACAAGAGGGATACAAGAATGTTGACAGTGGAACTGGTAGAATGATTAAGCTGGGGGACTGGAGAGAGAGGGAAGGGGAGGAAAGGTAGGGGTTACTTGAAATAAGAGAAAACAATGTTCATGTTGGTGGGTTGCAAGCTGCCCGAGCGCAATATGTAATGTAGAACAGTACGGGACAGGAACAGGCGCCTTCACCCCATAGTATCAGAATAAAATGATGAACCTTTAGAAAGCAGATGAGGAGGAATTTCTTTAGTGAGAGGGTGATTAAACTTTGCTTCTTCAGGAGGCAGCTACGGTCACCAAGTCAATGAATATGTTTAAGGCGGAGTGACATTCTTGATTAGTAAAAGTGTCATGGGTTATAGGGAGAAGACAGGAGAATGGGGTTGAGATGGAAAGATAGATCAGCCATGATTGAATGGTGGAGTAGAATTGCTGGGCTGAATGGCCTACTTCTGCTCCTATAACTTAAGGCCTTATGAATACCTGTGCTGTATATGATACCAAGATAAACTAACCCTTCTGGCTGCACGTGATCCATTGAACCATTAAAAGTAAAGCAAAAATCACAAAGAGCAAGACCAATACTAGCAATTCCCCAGTTACGACAGAAGTTATAAATGAAACCAGTCTTGTGCAGACAAACGACAGGATTTAAAGATGGGCTACCAAGTAAATAGAGCAATAAAAAAATATATAATCTCTGAATAAAACGGAATAATTAGGAGTTGGCCACTCGGTTCCTCCAGCCTTTTTCATTGATTCAATATGAATATGACTGACCTATCCTAGCCTCTGGCCTTTTCATATTTTTCATTATTTTGTTCTTTATACCTCCTCATGTTTCCAGTTGCCCTTTCCCTCAGTCAGAAGAAGGATCTCGACCCAAAACGTCACCTATTCTTTTTCCCCAGAGATGCTGCCTGGCCAGCTGAGTTACTGCAACATTTGGTGTACACCAGCATCTGCAGTTCCTTGCTGCATCTCTTCTGTGCCAGTTCCCCTAAACGCACTGTCCATCAATCTTTCAAGTATTTATCTAAGTCCACCTAAAGTGGCTCCAATGATCTGGATTTCACCATTGATCAGGACTTTACCAACCACAGGAGTAGAGATTTACCACCCTCTGAGAGAACATTCTGCATCCCAAAAGAAAAGGCTGAAATCTGAAGTGTGAGTAAAGTTTCTTTATAATTACACAGATTTCACAGCCAACAAACACTCAAAGATATCTGGAAAGAAAAGGAGACTGAAAATCCAGCGATTCGCTAGGTGAGAAGGAACAAAATACTTACAAACATTTTAAAGACCCAAAATAACTTTTGAGGAAAAGGGGCAGCATAGCCATGCAAAGAGAACACTTAGAAATAGAAATTGGGCAGTCAGCAATTGACTGACTGTAAACACAATCAAGAGAACAAAGTTGATCCCACAGACAGGATGTATTTGGTGAGAATATCAGCAGGGATCAGGGAGAATGAAGAATACAACATTTAGAGGGAAATGTCAATGTTAGTAATTAGTTCAGGCATCTAAGGAAAGAAAAGTTGATTGGATAGTCTATTTTTTTATCAAATCCACAGAAATTAAGGTTCTGTAAACACTCAAGGCTGGAGTAACTCAGTGGGTCAGGCAACATCTCTGGAGAACATGGATAGGTGATGTTTTGGGTTGGGACTCTTCTTCAAACTGAAGAGGAGTCCTGACCCAAAATATCACCTTTAGACTTTTGTGATACAGACGGGAAAAGGCCCTTCGGCCCATCGTGTCCGCACTGACCAGCGATCACCCCGTACACTAGCCCTATGCTACACACTACAGCGCTACCCTATCAAAGCCAATTAACCTACAAACCTGTACATTTTTGGGAGGAAACCGGAGCACCAGGACAAAACCCTAAGAAAACCCGCGTGTTCACGGGGAGTGTCGACCTGAAATGTCACCTATTCCTTTTCTCCACAGATACTGTCTGACCCGCTGAGTTACTCCAGCTTTTTGTGTCTATCTTCGGTCACAGGAAGAGCGTATAAACTCCATATAGACCCGTAGTCCAGATCAAACCCGGGTTTCTGGCGCTCTAAGGCAGCAATTCTACTGCTGTGCTAACGTGCCGCCCCAATCACCTATCCATTTTTTCCAAAGATGCTGCCTGACCGACCAAGTTACTCCAGCATTTTCTGTCTATTTTTGGTATAAACCAGTATCTCCAGTTCCTTTTTATATTACTGTAAATATTCAGCATGTTAGCCAATACTGGAGAGTCATACCACATACAAATGGGCCATTTAGGCTACAATGCTCATGGCAATCTTTCTGTTCATCTGCACTAGTCACACTTGTCACCTTGTGGAAAGGGAAACAGGTTTAACACTACAGATCAAATAAACTACCTACAACAGAATTGTATAGCAGTTGATCAGAAATGTTTGTCATATTGGAACAGGTCCTTCAGTCCACAAAATAAGCTAAACTAATCAATGTCTGTGCCAAACATGCCGCCAATTTAAGCTAATCCCATCTGCCTGCACATGATCCATATTCCTCCAAATCTATATGCCTATCTAAAAGCCTCTTAAATGATGGTAATGGGTAATGGTGGATGGCTGTTTGTCGGGTTGGAGGCAGGTGACTAGTGGGGTGCCTCGGGGATCTGTGTTGGGTCCTTTGTTGTTTGTCATGTACATCAATGATCTGGATGAAGGTGTGGTAAATTGGATTAGTAAGTATGCAGATGATACCAAGATAGGGGGTGTTGTGGATAATGAAGAGGATTTCCAAAGTCTACAGAGTGATTTAGGCCATTTGGAAGAATTGGCTGAAAGATGGCAGATGGAGTTTAATGCTAATAAATGTGAGGTGCTATCTGGGAATAACCGTGCCATAGTTCCTTGAAGGTGGAATCTCATATAGATAGGGTGGTAAAGAAAGCTTTTGGTATGCTAGCCTTTATAAATCAGAGCATTGAGTATAGAAGCTGGGATGTAATGTTAAAATTGTACAAGGCATTGGTGAGACCAAATCTGGAGTATGGTGTACAATTTTGGTCGCCCAATTATAGGAAGGATGTCAACAAAATAGAGAGAGTACAGAGGAGATTTACTAGAATGTTGCCTGGGTTTCAACAACTAAGTTACAGAGAAAGGTTGAATAAGTTAGGTCTTTATTCTCTGGAGCGCAGAAGGTTAAGAGGGGGACTTGATAGAGGTCTTTAAAATGATGAGAGGGATAGACAGAGTTGATGTGGACAAGCTTTTTCCTTTGAGAATAGGGAAGATTCAAACAAGAGGACATGACTTCAGAATTAAGGGACAGAAGTTTAGGGGTAACATGAGGGAGAACTTCTTTACTCAGAGAGTGGTAGCGGTGTGGAATGAGCTTCCAGTGGAAGTGGTGGAGGCAGATTCGTTGGTATCATTTAAAATTAAATTGGATAGGCATATGGATGAGAAGGGAATGGAGGGTTATGGTATGAGTGCAGGCAGGTGGGACTAAGGGAAGAAAGTTGTTCGGCACGGACTTGTAGGGCCGAGATGGCAGGTTTCCATGCTGTAATTGTTATATGGTTATAAATGGCACTATTGTATCTGCCTCCATCCCCACCTCTGGCATTACGTTGCAGGCACTCACCACTCTCTGTATAAAATAGTTGTTCCGCACATCTCCTTTAAACTTTCTCCCTCTCACCTTAAAGTTGTGCCCCTCTCATCTTTGACACTTCCACCCTATTCACGGCTCATAACTTCTCAGGTCTCCTCTCAGCCTCCACCACTCTAAATAAAACAATCCAAGTTTGTCCAACATCGTCATAACTAATACCCCCTACCTATAATACCATAGTTATCTAGACTACATGTCTCCTCAGCCCGCTTCCTGTACAGACTCTATCCCCTACTCACAATTCCTCCATCTACGCCGCATCACAAGACGAGGTGTTCCATACCTGGACATTGGAGATGTCCTCATTCTTTAGGGAACTGGAATTTCACCCTTCAATCATAGAGGAGGCCCTCACTAGGGTCTCCTCGATACCCGCATCTCTGCTCCTGATCCTCCTCTCCCCAGTCGTAACAGGTACAGTCCTCCTAGTCCTCACCATCCACTCCATCAGCTGTCACATAATCCACCAACATTTACGACACTTCCAATGGGATCCCGTCACTAGCCACATCTTCCCATCTCCACCCCTTTCTGCAAAGACCGTTCCTCCACATCTCCCTGGTCAACTCGTCCCTTCCCACCCAAACCACGCCCTCCCCAGGTACATTCCTTGCAACCGCAGGAGATGCAATACCTGTCCCTGTACCTCCCCGCTCGACTACGTCCAAGGACCCCGACTGTCTTTTCAGGCGAGGCAGAGGTTCATTTGTAACTCCTCCAACCTCATCTACTGTATCCGCTGTTCCAGGTGTGGACTCCTATATATCGGCAAGACCACACTCAGTCCGCCTAAACCAACCTGATCTCCCGGTTGCTAAACACTTGAACTCCCCCTTCCATTTCCACGCTGACCTTTCTGCCCTGTGCCCTGTGCCTCTTTCATTGTCACAGTGAGGCCCAGCGGAAATTGGAGGAACAGCACCTCATATTTTGCTTGGGCAGCTTACACCCCAGCAATATGAACATTGACTTCTCTAATTTCGCTTTCCCTCTCTCCCCCTTTTCAGTTCTCCGAAGTCTTATTGTCCCCGACTATTTTATCTGTTTGCTGTTGTTACTTCTCCCAGCTAACAATAATCTATTCTACATTCTCCTTATAATTCATTCCCTTTGCCCTATTTTAACACCTTATACTTCCTTATCTATGTATCTCCCTCTGAAGAAGGGTCACCCATTCCGTCTCTCCATAGATGCTGCCTGTCCCGCTGTTACTTCAGCATTTTGTGTCTATCTTCGCCTAAAACATTAACTCTGTTTCTCTTTCCACAGATGCTACCTGAACCGTTATTTTTTCCATTGTTTTTAACTTCATATTTCCAACATTTGCAATTTTCATTTTTCAAAGAAATCCAGCTGCATGCCCCACCCGTTGGCAGAGACAAAGTTGAAAGGGAAAGAGGTTTAAAATACGTTGTAGTGGAGAAAACACGGCCCGCAGTTTAATTTACAGTCGATGATGAACAGATTGGAAGGCAGAAGCAAGAGCAGGTTGTGCTTTACATCATCCAACCGTGGGGAGGGGAGGCGACCGCCAGCTTCACAACCCGCCTCTCTGCCCCCACTTACACTCCGGGCCGCTCCGCGCTCCTCCATGGCGAACGGCGCCGCGGGGAGGGGGAAGGAAGGCGAGGCTCCGCTTCACCTGAGGCCGAGGCCGAAGTGCGGCCTCCACTCCGGGCCGCGCCGCAACAACGGCGCCGATTGGCTGCGGCCGCCCAGCACCGCCTCCCGCCATTGGCCGGCCAATCGGCCGACCCGCATCCAATCATCAGCCGGCCGAGGCCCGCCTCCCCATTGGCTCCAACCCACGCTAATTTGCATAGCACTATTCTCAGTGAAAATGTGACTTGTTATCCTTTTGAACCGGACCCAGCGTGGATAAAATTGCCTTTAAAATGTTGGCATTGCATTGCAGTTGCACTTTTATGTCTCCTTCAGTATAGTTCAAGACAGTACGTTCACTGTTGTAGCAAAAGTTAGTAAATCTCCACACAACTCACTCACACAACTCACTCACAGACCAAAGTTAAAGGCAGCTGCAGAAGGAACACAATTAAGTTTGGAGGCAGAGGGATGGCTTCCGTTTAGGGTCAATATAGTGCCTCAGTCTTCTGTCTGAAGAAGGGTCTCGACCCTAAAACGTCACCCATTCCTTCTCTCCAGAGATGCTGCCTGTCCCACTGAGTTACTCCAGCAATTTGTGTCTACCACTGGTGAGTAAACTGGTTCTGTTGAGGTGAATGTGAAGATGGCAACACAAGTAGATGGCAACACAAGTAGAGTCGTAAAGAAGTCGTATGGTATGCTCAATATGTGCATATTGGCTATAGTTCATGGCAAGAGTTGACATAGTCAAAGACTTGTCCCATTCCTGGTCATTCCCTGGCAGAAGGGCAGCGCAATGGCGCAGTGGTAAAGTTACCTCACAGAGCCAGAGACCCGGATTCAAACCTGACTACTGGTGGTGTCTGTGTGGAGTTTGTACATTCTCCCTATGACTGTGTGGGTTTTCTCTGGGTGATCCCACATTCCAAGGATGTGTAGGTTTGTATGTTAATTTACTTCTATAACTTGTCCCTAGTGTGTAGCGTGAGCTACTCCAGCATTTTGCACCTGCTTCTGAATATGCCTGGCACAAATCTAACACTGCAGTTTCCCTACCCTCAATATGATGGAATTACTTGTAGAGATTAGAGGGGAGAGCCTGTTTTAAATTCATTTATCTTTAAAACAAGCTAAAACATAAAGTTGACACATTTGTAACATGATTACATGGGCAGCACAGCTGGTAGAGCTGCTGCCTCCCTGCACCAGAAACCTGGGTTTGATCCTGACCTCGGGTGCTGTCGGTGTGGAGTTTGCACATTCTTCATGTGACCGCGTGGGTTTCCACTGGGTGCTCCGGTTTCCTCCCACATCCCAAAGACGTGCAGTTTTGTAAGTTAATTGGCCCTCTGTAAAATTGCCCCTAGTGTGTAGGGAGTGGATGAGAAAGTGAATTAACATAGAACTAGTGTGAACGGCTGATTGATGGTCTTGCTTCCACATCCCAAAGGTGTGTAGATTTGTAGGTTAAATGGTCTCTGTAAATTGCCCTATTTGTGCAGGGAGTTGGACAACATGGTGCTAGTGTAAACTGGTGATCAATGGTCAGTGTGGATTCAATGGGCCGAAGGCCCAGTTTCCATGTAGTATCTATAAACTAAACCAAAGTATTTGAAAATAAAACAAATGGGTTGGTGTGGGATTGGTGCAAATGGGTGGCTGATGGACAGCATGAATTTGGTGGGCTGCGGGTTCTGTTTCTATGCTGTTATGACTTTATATCTCCCAAGTATTTAATCAGGTATTCATCTAGTGTGGTTTAAATCTATCCTCGTGTTTCAATCGTGTGGCAACCAAATGGGCTCCATTTTCTGTAAGTAGTAATTTCATTTCAAGGTTTATCACAAGGCCAATTTAAAGCAATAAGTGTTCTTTGGTACGAACATACTGTGACTTCACAAATTACAGTTACGGCACAGGAATGGGCCCATCGGACCACAATGTTGAGCAAACCCTGATATATATATATATATATATATCCTCTGGTTCTTGATTCCCCTACTCTGGGCAAGAGACTCCATGCGTCGACCCAATCTATTCCTCTCATGATGATTTTGTACAATTTCAAATTTGTCTTTCACATTCCATATTTACAGAAATCTTACAGTAGTGATTGAGCCTTCAGCTATCTGGGTTTTAAACTCTGAAGTTCTCTCCCAAAGCCTACTCTGTCTCTATCATAAAAAAAACTAAACTCTTTGAGGCGGCCCAATGGTGCAGCGGTAGAGTTGCTGCCTTTCAGCGCCAGAGCCGGGTTCGATCTAGTGCTATCTGTACCGAGTTCTCCCTGTGACTACATGGGTTTTCTCAGGGTGCTCTGGTTTCCTCCCACATTCCAAAAACTTGCAGGTTTGTAGGTTAATTGGCCTCTGTAAAATTATGTGTTTGTGTTATGTGTTTTCGCACTTCTGTACCTCGCCTGATGGGATAAGGGAGAAGAGAGAATGACCGGGGTGAGACCCATCCATGATTATGCCGGTGGCCTTGCCGAGGCAGCGTGAAGTGTAGATGGAGTCAATGGAGAGGAGGTACACAAAAAAGCTGGAGAAACTCAGCAGGTGCAGCAGCATCTATGGAGCGAAGGAAATAGGCAACGTTTCGGGCCGAAACCCTTCTTCAGACTGATCGGGGGGCGGGGGTGGGCGGGGACAAGAAAGGAAAAAGGAGGAGGAGCCCGAAGGCTGGGGGATGGGAGGAGACAGCAGGGGGACTGAGGAAGGGGAGGAGACAGCAAGGACTAACAAAATTGGGAGAATTCGATTTCCGGTGCTGCTCGCTGTGGCCATGGAGGAGACCCAGGACAGAGAGGTCGGAGACGGAGTGGGAGGGGGAGTTGAAGTGCTGAGCCACCAGGAGGTCAGCTTGGTTATTGCGGACCGAGCGGAGGTGTTCGGCGAAACGATCGCCCAACCTCCGCTTGGTCTCACCGATATAGATCTGCTGACATCTAGAGCAGCGGACGCAATAGATGAGGTTGGAAGAGATGCAGGTAAACCTCTGTCGCACCTGGAACGATTGCTTGGGTCCTTGAACGGAGTCGAGGGGGGAGGTAAAGGGACAAGTGTTGCATCTCTTGCGGTTCCAAGGGAAAGTGCCCGGGGAGGGGGTGGTACGAGAGGGAAGGGAAGAATTGACAAGGGAGTTATGGAGGGAGCGGTCTTTGCGGAAGGCAGATATGGGGGGAGATGGGAAGATGTGGCGAGTGGTGGGGTCACGTTGGAGGTGGCGAAACTGATGGAGGATTATTTTTTGTATGTGATTCAATGGAGAGGCGGTTGGTTTGCAGGTGATGGCAGCCTCGCCAACGGTCTCTCTGACTTTTTGTCTTTTTTGTTATTTGTAGTGTGTTTTAAGCTTGTGTTAATGTTCTCTGGTTTGTTTTATGTGGGGGAGGGGGGTCGAGGGAAACTTTTCAATCTTTTACCTTGCTGGAGATGTGATTGTTTTCCGGATCGTATCTCTGGTCGCTCTGCGGCCTAACATCATGGAGCTGAAGGCCTTGCTCGAGGCTGACTTTGAGCCCCACCGTGGGGCTGTGGACTTACTATCGGAGCCGAACCCTTGCCTGGGATCGACGCTCCAACCACGGCCTGCGGATTTCACCATCGAAGAACTCGCAGTCAGGAAGCTCCAAAGTCACAGAAGGTTCGACCAGCCCCAACCCGTGGTCCGATCGGTGAAGTTAATGGGAGAAGGAGTCAATATATAAAATCTTTTCCTTCCTCTTTTATCACATTGTTCCGTAGTGTATTTTGGGTACTTGGAACTGACTCAAAAGAACTCTCAGATACAGGAGTAAACTAACAAGCTTCTTTATTGCTGGACGCCACCATGAGTCTCCTCTAGCGCATGCGTCCTCCCTCGCACAAGACATAACATATGCTAATTACATTATATACATTACACTGCTCCCCCTTTAGCTTGGTGGCGAATAACACCATTTCTACTATATTAAATATAATTGATTAACACACAGTTGCACAATTATATTATTACAGTCATGTTGCATTACATCCTCATAACTGTAATAATCGTACTAAAACTTAGCACTTATAATGGTTCATTCCACTCCCGACCGGGCTAAAGTGCTTGAGCGCTGTGTCCTGCTTCTCTCGTGCGGACCCACTCTTTGTTCAGGGCCGGACTTCCTCTCGCGTCCAGGCTTTCTCTGCTCTCGGCCGTCTCTTGCGACCGGGCTTTCTCTCGCGACCGGTCCGCTTCTCTCGTGGCCAGTTTTTTTTTTTTTTTTTACTCTTGCTGGTCCGCTTCTCACGTGGCCGGCTTTCTCCCTCAACCGGGCTGACTCTTCTCCCAGCCGGACTTACTCCGTTTCGTCGGTGGCTTCACTGGACCTGTCCGTGGCCTACCCAGTACTAGGCCCTCACTCGACCTCGTTGGCGGCTCCTGGGCCTGGCTGTGGGCTGCACAGCCCTGGAAAACGTACGAAGTCGGTGGCAGCTGCTGGGCCTCTTCTGCCCCTTTTGCCTTGGCTACACAGCCCTGGAAAATGTTCCAGGTAAGTTGACACCGTCGCTGCCCTGCTGGTTAGGCTTCCAGCTTTCGGCTGCTTTCTTCGGTGACACTTACTTACTGCCCCACTTGTTTTCCTTGCTTCCTGTTCCGACCTTGCTTTTCTTTGGCGCCAATCCAAAACCATTTGACGCCAAATCTTTTGGCTTGGTGCCATTCCACTTTGTTTCCAAATACAACCTTAATTTTTCTGACCGTCCTTCTACTTTCCTTTTCTGTTCTTTTATCCTCTTCGTGCTGTTGTGTGTTTTGGTGTAACAATTCACCTAAAACTTATACAAAGACTATTCAGCTTGAGGAATTTGACAAAAGGAAAACTCAGTCTAAAAATGAGTAACAATCTGAAGGACGACATCTTGCCACGTAGACAGAACATAGAGATAGCCTGACAAAACTCGCCGACTTGTACAGCTGATGTTTTAAATGCAGTCCCCGGCATAGAGGGATCTGCAGGCCTCTCTTGTCCAGCTCGCAAACAACTGTGACACAGCTCCTGTGTGTGAGTTCACAAACTCTATCCCATCCTCGTCGCCAATTGTAGTGTATTTTGGGTACTTGGAATTGACTCAAAAGAACTCTCAGATACAGGAGTAAACTAACAAGCTTCTTTATTGCTGGACGCCACCATGAGTTTCCTCCAGCGCAAACGTCCTCTCACACAAGACATAACATATGCTAATTACATTATATACATTACACCTAAGATAGACATAAAATGTTGGAATAACTCATCGGGACAGTCAGCATCTCTGGAGAGAAGGAATCGGTTACGGTCGAACCCTTGGAAGTAGAGGTATGGGTGTGCTTTCTTGGCCATTGCTTCGATATGGGCAGTCCACAATCCGGGTCTCTGGCACAGTAAGATGGCAGCTCTATCAGCTGCACCAGTTTAAGTAACTACAATTCACACAAGGGGCATCCTTGAAGCCACATAATGTGTTCTATGAACACACACTTTTTGCATATTCCAATCCGAGTTGACAAAACACTTCTCAGTTGGTGACCTTTATAACCTGTTTTTTAATTTGCATGGGAGGTGCAGCAGAAATCGTTCCACCTTTAAAACCAGTCGTACAAGTAATATGAATATAGATTTGATGGTATATTGTTTCTCCTACGGCAAACCAGTCGATGTTTTAATCATTCCTCCGTCCCTAGCCTGGAGCAATGGATTAGTTTACATGGGTGGAGTTAATCGGAGAAGCAGTCAATATATAAAATCTTTTTCTTCCTCCTTTATCACATTGTTCCATACCCTTCCCACCTCCTGTTCATGTTGAGCCACGGCACTGCTCAGGAACAAGGAAGCATCCGGAATGGGTCTAGGATACAGTAAGTTGCTGCGTGCACTGATTGAGAATACTTTTTTTGTTTGCATGGGGTGGCACAGTCGGCACAGCAGGGAGAGCTGCTTCCTCACCGCACCAGCGATCACTTCTCACCCTTGTGGTGCTCCAATTTCCTCCCTCGCCTCCAAAGAATACGCAGATAAGTCAATGTGCAGATGGGTGGTGAAATATCAGCGGGAGCTGACGGGAATGTGGGGGGAGCGGAAATATTGCTTCAAGGTAGCATTTAGTAATGTTAAAGTGGGTGCATGATGGGCGGTACAGACTTGATGGACCAAAGGGCCTGTTTCTCCGCCGAATCCCTCTATGACCCCGCAAATGAGTGAGGATTTTTCTCGATGGTGTTTGTTCAAGTCCTGTCGCTCAGTTATTTTCAATCAGAATAAATTATATTAAATTTTTGAAAGGCTCTTTTGTCAGTTTATTGGATAAGAAAAGCACTGAGAATTTGTAGAATCTGCAGATGCTGGTTTAAACCGAAGATAGACACAAAAAGCTGGAGGAACTCACAGGTCAGGCAGCATCTCTGGAGAAAAGGGATAGGTGACGTTTGGGGTCGGGAAGAAAGGCCTTAACCTGAAACGTCACCTCTTCCTTTTCTACAGAGATGCTGCCTGACCTGCGTTACTCCTACTTTTTGTGTAAAGCACAGAGACATGTGCCTTAATCATCGAAGATTAGAGAATTTGTACGGAGGAATACGCAGGCAAATGAAGTACCAGATACCTTTCTTTTTTTTTCTCTGTTATCAGGCTTCCACAAGCTAGGGTACTGTCTGATTCACCTCTGCCCCATTATTAACTTTGGACTTTGTCTCTGGAACTGGTGCGCTACAATGCTGGGACCTATATTCTGCACTCTGTACCTTCCCCTTTGCTCTATCTTTTGTACATAAGTTTGATGATTGT
The DNA here is from genome assembly GCF_028641065.1 of Leucoraja erinaceus. NCBI lineage: Eukaryota > Metazoa > Chordata > Chondrichthyes > Rajiformes > Rajidae > Leucoraja > Leucoraja erinaceus. The sequence goes on along the minus strand of NC_073390.1, from coordinate 23,076,938 downwards.
ATTAATGCATGGTGTTATGTGATTTGATTGCATCACGTGAGTTTGAGTTGAACTACTGTGACCAAAGATCTTATAGCGAAGCAAGATGGGTTACTTTCACGCAAACGTGTAGTACGCTCATGGGCGGATTCATGGGCGATTTTATGTCTCATTTTAGCAACCTGCCTCCGCCATCTTGCTTTCGGCCAAAGATTGGATCCGCAGCGGGGAGAGGGAGTGCGCGGCCCGGGGCAGCGGGAGAGGGAGCGGGAGAGGGAGTGTGGGGCCCGGGGCAGTGGGAGAGGGAGTGTGGGGCCCGGGGCAGCGGGAGAGGGTGTGTGGGGCCCGGGGCAGCGGGAGAGGGAGTGTGGGGCCCGGGGCAGCGGGAGAGGGAGTGTGGGGCCCGGGGCAGCGGGAGAGGGAGTGCGGGGCCCGGGGCAGCGGGAGAGGGAGTGTGGGGCCCGGGGCAGTGGGAGAGGGAGTGCGGGGCCCGGGGCAGCGGGAGAGGGAGTGCGGGGCCCGGGGCAGTGGGAGAGGGAAGTGTGGGGCCCGGGGCAGTGGGAGAGGGAGTGTGGGGCCCGGGGTGAGGGAGAGGGAGTGTGGGGCCCGGGCAGCGTGAGAGGGTGTGTGGGGCCCCGGGGGAGCGGGAGAGTGTGGGGCCCGGGGCAGCGGGAGAGGGAGTGTGGGGCCCGGGGCAGCAGGAGAGGGTGTGTGGGGCCCGGGGCAGTGGGTTTATAAACATTATATGTGTGTTTATAAACATTTTATTCTTTAACAAGAATTAACTGAATTATGAACTAATTATGCTGCCTACCCTTCCAAGTTACTCCAGCTTTCTGTCCATCTTTTATTTTATGATTTGTAAGCCTATCAGTAATAGTACATTTTCTATTTTTTTTACTTGATTTTTAAAAAGAAAATGTCAAATAACTTAGCAGGACTCAACCTGCTTGCATAATATATTTATTTATTGACGTTTCTGCCCTCTTGTTCTGGATTTATTGAACACAAGTAGTCTGTGTGGGCGGCACAGTGGCGCAGCGGTAGAGTTGCTGCCTTACAGCCTGACTATGGGTGTTGTCTGTGCGTAGTTTGTACGTTCTCCCTGTGACCGTGTAGGTTTTCTCCGGGTGCTCCGGTTTCTTCCCACACTCAAGTCGTGCAGGTTTGTAGGTTCATTGGTCTCTGTAAAATTGCCCCTAGTATGTAAGGAGTGGATAACAGAACTTGTGTAAACGGGTGATCGATGGTCAAAGGGCCTGTTTTAGTCCCCATGAGTGCTAAAGATATGCTTGCCTTCATCAGACAGGGCATTGAGTTATAAAGTTATTAGACTTGGGCAGTCATCACGCAGAGTTCTAGGAATGATCAGGCTGCATTTGGAGTATTGGGTGGAGTTCTGGTCACCCCATTACAGAAAGGATGTGGAGGGTTTGGAGATGGTGCAGAGGATGTTTACCTGAATGCTGCCTGGATTATAATGTTTCAGCTACAGGGAGAGATTGAACAGACTTAAATAGTGTTTTTCTAGAGCGTCCGAGGTTGAGAGTAGACCTGATAGCAGTATATAAAATTGTGAGAGGCATAGATAGGGTAGACAGTCAGAACCTTTACCCCAGGTGGAAATGTCAAAGAGTAAAGGGTATAGCTTTAAGGAGAGAGAGGCAATGGGGTGGGCTGTCGGGGTGGTGGTGGAGGCAAATGTGATAGTGGTGTGTGAGACTTTTGGACCTACCTAGATATGCGTGGGATGGATTGATATGGATCATGTACAAGCAGAAAGAATGTAGATTTGTAGGTTAATTAGCTTTGTTAAATTGTCCCTAGTGTGTAGGATAGAACTAGTGTATGGGGTGATCAGTGGGCCAAAGGACCTATTTCCACGCTGTATCTCTAAACTAAACTAAACTTATTACACGGATTACAGTCCATAGTCACGAAAGTCTTGGTCATTTTAGGATTATCCAGTTTCCGATTAAGTACTGAAAGCATAGAAACAGCCCATGTAAGAGTCGCCAGGTTTAGGCACCATTTCCAAAGTCCCAGCTGACCATAAAGGCCCGATGCAGCCGTCGTACCCCGGGGGGGGGGGGGGGGAACCTCCCACGGCCGTCGTGAGGGTGCGGAAGGTAAGACCCCGGGGTGTGTTGGAAGGAACTGCACATGCTGGTTTATACCATAGACACAAAATGCTGGAGTAACTCAGCGGGACAGGCAGCATCTCAGGATAGAAGGAACGGGTGACATTTCGGGTCAAGACCCTTCTTCAGGTAAGACTCTGGGTTCTCCTTGCCGCCCTTTTGTCCAGCACCCACCGCCGTCACCTCCACCCTCCTCTCCTGTTCTCGTCCTCGGGGACGAGCAGGAGACGAGGCTCCCTCCAGGCAGGTTCCCCGGTTCCGTGGCGGGTGAACCAGGCCTGCTGCCAACAGGTGTATGGCAGCAGCACGCTGGGAGGCAGTGCATTGGTCAATCCAGCACTTGCCAGAATTACCAGATAGCCACTTCGGATCTCAGTTTAAACAAGAAATGCTCCCAGGGAAATGTCAAAGACTAGCGGGCATAATTTTAAGTTGAGAAGGGCAAAGATTAAAGGAGATGTGGAGAGCAATTTTTTTTTTACACAGTGGTGAGTGCCTGGAACCACTGCCAGGGTGGTGGTGGAGGCAGATACGATAGAGGTATGTACTTAAGAGGCTTTTAGATAGGCACATGGATATGCAGGGAGTGGAGGGATATGGATCACGTGCACGCCGAGATTAGTTTGACCTGGAGTCCTGTTTGGCATAGACATTGTGGGCTGAAGGGCCTGTTCCTGTACTGTAATGTTCTAAGATTATAAATGTCTCTGATGTTTCCAAACGTTCGATAACATTTGAGACAGGAAACCTATTGCTAACATTTTAAAATATTATTAAGACATTTTAATAAAATGCAAATAAAGTAGAATACTGAAAAACACAATTAGATACATTTAAATTAATTCAGTTAAATTAATACCTCTCCCTGACTGATGAAGGCCAATGTGCTGAAATTCTTCTTTGCCTCCCTCTCTCTCTTTGACATCACTTTCAGGGAACTGTGTGCTTATACTCCTAGATCCCTCTACTCTACAACACTTCTCAGAGCCCTGCTATTCGCTGTGAAGCAAAGATACTAGAGGAGCTCTAATATCTTTGCTGTGAAGGGCCTGCCCTGTTTGATTTCCCAAAATGCATCACCTCACACTTATATTCATTAAACTGTAGAAATCTTCTGGAAACTTCTCCTTAAACGTTGTTGCGATCTTTTCCAGTGATCATGTGCTTGCGTGCGAGAGCCAGTATTTAAAGGAATGTGGCTTTCAGAAGAAGCAGCATAAATATTTGAATTGTTCTAGGTAAGGATTCCTACAGAAGATACGGAAGTGTGTAAACACGCACCACCAGACTCAGGAACAGCTAATCCCCCCCCCCGTTATCAGGCTTCTGAATGGTCCTTCCATAAGCTAAGGTACTGTCCGATTCACCTCTGCAGACATTGAACTTTGTCTCTGGCACTGATGTGCTACAATGCTGAGAACCACATTCTGCATTCTGTAGAATGTAGTTCTACCTGTTTTTGTTCATTATTGTCACGGTATCATAATACAGTGGAAAGCTTTTTGTTACATGCTGTCCAGTCAACAAAAGACAGTTGGCAAGAAAAAGACTGGGTGCTGGAGTAACTCAGCGGGTCAGGCAGCATCTCTGGATAACACAGACATGTGACATTTCAGGTCGGGTCTGAAGAAGGACCCCAGTCAGTTTCCTCCCCCGTGTGTCTCCTCCGGGTGCTCCGGTTTCCTCCCACATTCCAAAGACGTGCAGGTTTGTGGGCTAATTGTCATCTGTTAATTGCCCCCTAGTGTGTAGGGAGTGGATAAGAAAGTAAGATAACATAGAATTAGTGTGAACGGATGATCAATGGCGTGGACGTGGTGGGCCCTAAGGCCTGTTTCTATTCTGTATCTTAAAGGCAATCAAACATAGGGAGACTGTCATCAGGAATGAGTTGTACTTTCCATGATCAGATGTTTATTGGCTAACAAAACTTGTACTTGATAGAACATAAAACAGTACAGGAACAGGCTCTTCTGCCCACAATATTTGCGCCAGACATGATGCCAAGTTAAAATGATCACATCTGCCTGTACATGATCATTATCCCTCGATTCCCTGCACGTCCATGTGCCTATCTAAAAGCCTCTTAAACGGCACTATTGTATCTGCCTGCGCCGCCACTCCTGACAGTGTATTCCAGGCCCCCACTACTCCCTATATATAATAAAAAAACTTGCCCCAAACACCTCCATTAAACTTTCCCCCTCTCACCTTATGGCTACAGCCTCTAGTGTTGAACATTCCATCCTGGATAAAAGGTTCTGACTGTCTACCCTATCTATGCCTCTCAACTTTATATACTTCCATCAAGTCTCCCCTCAACTTCCAACATTGATTGATTGAAATAAGTCCCCGCCGACCAACAATCGCCCTTTCACACCAGTTCTGTTATCCCACCTACTCGTCTAACTACGCACTAGGGGCAATCTACAGAAGCTAATTACCCTACAAACTAGGGGTAGGGGTGGGGGGGGGGTGGGGGGGGGGGGGGGGGGGGGGGGGGGAGGGTAGGGGGGTTAGGGGGGGGGGGGGGGTAGGAGGGGGGGGGGGTAGATTGGGGGGGGGGCGTAGGGGGGGGGGTGGAAAGACTCTGCATTCACCCTATCCCCCTCGTGATTTTATACACCTCTATAAGACACCTTTCAGCCTCTTGCGCTCCAAGGAATAAAGTCCTACCTTGCCCAACTTCTCCATATAGCTCAGGTCCTCGAGTCCTGGCAACATCCTTGTAAATTTTCTCTGCACTCTTTCAAGCTTAATGGCATCCTTTAGCAGCGTGACCAAAACTAAACACAATGCTCCAAAAGTGGTCCCACCATCGTCTTGTACCATTACACAACAGAAACTTGTATAGGAAGGATGCTGGTTTAAACCGTAGTAACAAAATGCTAGAGTAACTCGGTGGGAGAAGCAGCATCGCTGGAGAGAAAGATTAGGTGACGTTTTGGTTCGAGACCCCTCTATGGCCCAATAATTGATTCCCCTTCATACTTATCCAATTCCACTGTGGAACGTCATACTGACCGTACATCGGACAGTAGTGTGAGATTCAAATTCACAAATGCTCAGAGGCAAAGTCAGAGAAACAAGTTTATCTCATTTATTACATTTCTGCGCAGAAAAGGGTGCCCCTCTGTCACTCTCTAGAGACACACTGAGGATGGAGATGCTTTCTATCTTTATACATTTCAGTTCACTATTGTCACACCCTCATCCCTCCCCATTGAGCTTCTTCCAATCATAACATAAAGCCCAGATTCCCACGAGAACGTCAAAGACACCTCCCCTATCATGCATTGCATGTGCATTTAAATTAAGCATCTTGTCATAGTACATATTCATATAATCTCATTAGGCCTGTGCAGACCTGTGCAGATACCTTATGTACTTTCTCCCTTTCACTTACTTCCCTTAAAACTCATACTGAAGTATTTCTATTGCTACTTTTTATCTAGAATTTCTCTCTGTTCTGTATATCGTTACTTTCTATTCTACTAGCAGTCTGGCTTCTGCTGACACCTTATTTCTTTCTAAGTTATATTTCAGAGTTCTAGTATAAATCAACCATCTCTATTAACCCTTTTCTCACAGTAGAGTCAAGGTTGCACCAGTTCACTGCATTTTGGATGTTCAACAATAATTGGATTAATTGTTTTTGAAACTACAACAATGTACTTTCAAATCTAATTCAGATTTATAATCATTTGCTGGAAGATTTCTATGTAAGATTATGTGACATTGCCTGATGTCATAAGTCAGAGGTCAAATTGGATACTTTTGGATCAACTGCACCTGGGGAGCAGTGAAATTTAACAAAAGCCTAATTATCACTCCTCAGAGAGTGGTAGCGGTGTGGAATGAGCTTCTAGTGGAAGTGGTGGAGGCAGGTTCGTTGGTATCATTTAAAAATAAATTGGATAGGCATATGGATGAGAAGGGAATGGAGGGGTATGGTACGAGTGCAGGCAGGTGGGACTAAGGGAAAATAATTGTTTGGCACGGACTTGTAGGGCCGAGATGGCCTGTTTCCATGCTGTAATTGTTATATGGTTATATTTGTCTGGATTTTCTAATTGATTCTGATCTTCACCGAGTGCAATGCAGCAAATGTGTACATCCATGATGGTCACTGAAAGAACAATTGACAATCTCCATGGAAACCAACAAGTCAACTCAGTTTAAAGCAGTCTTTGGTTTTCTGCCAGGCACATCAAGCTGCAGCAGTGGAAGGTATACGGAGCCGGTGAGACGCCGCCTCGTGACCTCTTCTTGACACGTGCACTTAGGGCAGTCCTCCCTTTCCTGAAGATCACAAGAAGAATCTTCTCCCCTTCCTCTCAGCTGAGATGCTAGACTGAATTTCCCAATCTGCTCTCTCATTCAGACCTGGGAGATACCATAGGCAGGCTTTCAAAGTTCTCCCTGCTCTCCTGGGGACATTATTTCTTCAACCAACATCACTCGAGGGAAGAACAGGATCTGGTGTCCATCTGTAAAGAACCCTGTTGTTAAGGTTATGGAACTTTTGCCCAACAAAAACTGAAATATCGTCATGTCTCCCAACACGAGTGAGTGATTTTCGGCTGCTATTTGCTCTAAGATCCTTCTCTATGCGAGACACAATGGACCAGCTGTGATCGCTTTTGTTACCTCCCAGTATTGAGCTGTAGAATTTTGCTTACAAGAAAAGTGGGGAATGTGCGTTGTCATTGTTATTCTTGGCAGGTGGATTTTAACCCGAATGAATATTAAGTTCTGAAAAAAAGAACTGCAGATGATGGTTTACCAAACAAAGACACAAAGTGCTGGAGTAACCCAGGGGATCAGGCAGCATTTCTGGAGAACATGAATATATGACGTTTTGGGTCGGGACCCTTCTTCAGACTGGTAGACTTCTTTAGACGGGACCCTACTTCAGACTTCCAGGGATGCTGCCTGACCTGTAGAGTTATTCCCGCAGGTACACAAAAATGCTGGAGAAACTCAGCGGGTGCAGCAGCATCTATGGAGCGCGAAGGAGATGGGTAACGTTTCGGGCCGAAACCCTTCTTTGGACTGATAGGTGGCGGGGAGAAGGAAGGAAAAAGGGAGGAGGAGGAGCCCGAGGGCTGGGTGATGGGAGGAGACAGCTCGAGGGCTAAGGAAGGGGAGGAGACAGCAAGGGCTAACAAAATTGGGAGAATTCAATGTTCATGCCTGCCGGATGCAGGCTCCCAAAGCGGAATATGAGGTGCTGTTCCTCCAATTTCCGGTGTTGCTCATTCTGGCAATGGAGGAGACCCAGGACAGAGAGGTCGGATTGCGAATGGGAGGAGGAGTTGAAGTGCTGAGCCACCGGGAGGTCAGGTAGGTTCTTGCGGACCGAGCGGAGGTGTTCGGCGAAACGATCGCCCAACCTCGGCTTAGTCTCACTGATGTAGATCACCTGACATCTAGAGCAGCGGATGTAGTAGATGAGGTTGGAGGAGATACAGGTGAACCTCTGTCGCACCTGGAACGACTGCTTGGGTCCTTGAATGGAGTCGAGGGGGGAGGTAAAGGGACAGGTGTTGCATTTCTTGCGGTTGCAACGGAAAGTGCCCGATGAGGACATTTCAGATTGGGCTTCCACACCAGGACATCTGAAATGTCCTCGTTCTTCAGGGAACGGGGATTCCCCTCCACCACCGTAGATGAGGCTGGCACCAGGGTCTCTTCCATACCCTGCAACACTGCTCTCTCTCACCATCCCCGCACTCGCAACAAGGGCGAGTCCCCCTAGTCCTCACCTTTCACCCCAACAGCCGTCACATACAACAAATAATCCTACGTCATTTTCGCCACCTCCAACGTGATCCCACCACTCGCCACATCTTCCCATCTCCCCCAATGTCTGCTTTCCGCAAAGACCGCTCCCTCTGCAACTCCCTTGTCAATTCTTCCCTCCCCTCCCGTCCCCCCCCCTCCCCGGGCACTTTCCGTTGCAACCGCAAGAAATGCAACACCTGTCCCTTCACCCCCCCCCCCCTCCCATTGTCCCCCCCCCCCCCCCCCCCCCCCCCCCCACCCCCCCCCCCCCCCCCACCCCCCCCCCCCCCCCCCCCCCCCCCCCCCCCCCCCCCCCCCCCCCCCCCCCCCCCCCCCCCCCCCCCCCCCCCCCCCCCCCCCCCCCCCCCCCCCCCCCCCCCCCCCCCCCCCCCCCCCCCCCCCCCACCCCCCCCCCCCCCCCCCCCCCCCCCTCCCCAACACCCCCCCCTCCCCCCCCCCCCCCCCCCCCCCCCCCCCACCCCCCCCCCCCCCCCCCCCCCCCCCCCCCCCACCCCCCCCCCCCCCCCCCCCCCCACCCCCCCCAACCCCACACACCCCCCCCCCCCCCCCCCCCCCCCCCCCCCCCCCCCCCCCCCCCCCCCCCCCCCCCCCCCCCCCCCCCCCCCCCCCCCCCCCCCCCCCCCCGACTCCATTCAAGGACCCAAGCAGTCGTTCCAGGTGAGACAGAGGTTCACCTGTATCTCCTCCAACCTCATCTACTGCATCCGCTGCTCTAGATGTCAGCTGATCTACATCGGTTGAGACTAAGCGGAGGTTGGGCGATCGTTTCGCCGAACACCTCTGCTCGGTCCGCAAGAACCTACCTGACCTCCCGGTGGCTCAGCACTTCAACTCTTCCTCCCATTCCCAATCCGACCTCTCTGTCCTGGGTCTCCTGCATTGCCAGAATGAGCAACACCGGAAATTGGAGAAACAGCACCTCTTATTCCGCTTGGGGAGCCTGCATCCGGCAGGCATGAACATTGAATTCTCCCAATTTTGTTAGCCCTTGCTGTCTCCTCCCCTTCCTTAGCCCTCGAGCTGTCTCCTCCCATCCCCCAGCCCTCGGGCTCCTCCTCCTCCCTTTTTCCTTCCTTCTCCCTGCCACCCCCTATCAGTCTGAAGAAGGGGTTCGGCCCGAAACGTTACCTATCTCCTTCGTTCCATAGATGCTGCTGCACCCGCTGAGTTTCTCCAGCATTTTTGTGCACCTTCGATTTTCCAGCATCTGCAGTTCCTTCTTGAACACGAGTTATGCCCGCACTTTGTTTCTTTATTAGTTTGAAGTTCATTTAGTTTGGTTGTGCGTTTTGTTTAGTTTAGAGATGCAGCATGGCAACAGGCTTTTCGGTCCACACCGATCTCCTGTTCACACTGGTTCTGTTATCCCAGTTTCTCATCCACTCCCTAAATATTGGGGACAATTTAAGAGTGCCAACTAATGTACAAGCATGCACATCTTGGGGATGTGGGAGGAAACTGGAGCACCTGGAGGAAAGCCAGCACAGTCACAGGGAGAATGTGCAAACTCTACACACAAGCATCCAAGGTCAGGATCGAACCCAGGGCTCTAGTGGTGAGAGGCTGCAGCTCTACCACTGTGCCACCCTAGGTCTGGCATAAATTAAATGGGCCAAATAACCTCCTTTGCTTTCAACTCTACAATTAACGTCTCAAGAACTAATTTTTTCTGTTCTTTAACATCTAGGAGTTCTGGCCACAGTAGAAAGTTGAATTAAGCCCTGGGAGATTGATGGTTGGAGATCCATCAAAATTGGTTCCGTGTAACGACTGCATAAGAATTGAGTCCAGACGGTATATATTCCAGATCTTCAACAGCATGGATTTACTGCTGGTCATTCTATTTGCAAAGGTCATCCTGAACATCATCCTTTTATGTATGAAGCGAAGAATGCTACAGAGTCTCATTGGCCATTTCTGCGTTTCCCTGGCTCTGATGGACGTGGCATTATTTGCTTGTGTGACAATCGCTTCATTCGTCAAGAACCATGGTACATTCGGAGCTCCGAACAGCTTTTTCCATGTCTGCGGACTGCTGCAGTTCTTCTCCCACGTCTACAGTATCCTGCACTTCCCACTGTGTCTCATGTCTGGCATTGACCATTTTGTCCACCTACGCAATCTCTCCAGGTCCTTGGGCCTCTTCCGGAAGATGCTGTACACCTTCACGGTGTGCTTCTTGTGGATCGGAGGCATCCTCTACGCCCTTTACAGCCATGGCTTCCACAACCTGCCATCGGCAATGATGCAAGACATCCCATTGTACCAATGTGACATTCCCATCAGCACCCAGAGTCTATCGTTGTCCGTCTTGATACTGTCAACTCTGTGTGTGGTGACGATCTACTGCTGGCGTAACCTAACCACCCTTGTCAGATCCCTGCACCTAGACAGCTACTTGGAAGAGATAGTCATTTGGAGTTCCCATCCGGTTGCCCAACTGCAGGCCGTGTCCAGCAAGAAGCAAGTTTTAACCAACATTGTTAGTTGTTTTGCCCTCACTTGGATACCGTTTATTCTGCTTCAGTTGACCATAGTTTTGATCTGGGCTCCGCTACCTGCCTACATGGATTTGAACGTCCCTTGGCTCTGCTTCATTAACAGTTTCCTCATCGGAATAATCTACTGGATGAATTATAAGGATATCCCTCCAGAAAACATCTCGTTGATTCCTGACGGTTTCTGTCACTGGGAGTGCTGTAAATTACAGCAAGTTTCCTTCAACTGCAAAGGGAAATTGGTCCCAGATAATGAAATCAAAGCTTCAAATATTCTAATCGCCTGAACGAAGCCAATCCTCCTCCTTCCTGCCGTCTTTGTAACTATCAATTAGCTAAGTTATTCCCAGTCCCAGTCTTACAACTACATATGAATATCTAACACCCATGACTGCGAGTGATCTATTTGTGCATTAGATGGTCTTTTATTACTCTTCTCTCTCCTGATGCACACACCTCGGATTTTAATCCATTTGGCATTGTTTCTATCTGTACTTTCCAAGATGCCGTTTAGAGTTTGGGTTGTATTTTGGTTTCTTGTTTATGATACACTTTTTACAGGGATGAAAGACCATAAAACTTTAAAACAAAATATTAGCGATTTGTACTGATGTTTTCTGGGGTTATGTCATTACCATTTGTGCCAATTCTCTATTAAATAACAAATAAAAATCAGCTATTGGTGTTTTGCGTGTGTTTGACGGTTTATCCAGGGCACTTGGAATGCATAGGGGGAATGCACAGAATATTTTACCCAGTGTAGAGGAATCGAGAACAAGAAGACACGGGTTTAAGGTGAGGCAGGTAGGGAGGGGGTGGGGGGGGCATGGGCTAAACAAGGGCAGGTGGGACTAGCATAGATTAGAAATCTTGGTTGGCATGGGCAGGTTGGGTCGAAGGGTTTGTTACCATGTTGTATGACTATGACATTGACAAAGCAAAGGCCAGGAGGTGGACAGAGGGAGAGGTGGGACATCCCAGGGCTGGGAACCTGGAGTGCAATGGCCATGACAAAGCTGGCACAGTGGGAGAGCTGCTGCCCAACAGCGCCACAGACTACAGGTCTGTCTGTACAGAGTTTGTGCGTTCTCCCTCCGACCGCATGGGTATTCTCCGGGTGCTCTGGTTTCCTTCCACACTCCAAAGACATAAAGGTTTCTAGGTTAATTGGCTGTTGTAAAATAGTACATTGTCCCTAGTGTGTAGGGTTGAGCTGATGTATGGGGTGTTCGGTGGTCGGCACAGACTTGGTGGGCCGCAGGGCGTTTCCATGCTATATTTCTAAACTAAACTACATTAAATAAGTTGTTGAACTGGTAGGGTCTGGAGTGGGAACAACAGCCTGTCCCGAGCCTGACCCAGTCTAATGGGACCCCACTTTGGTCAATGGTCCACAGGATGGAATCTGACTCGGGAGACAATTTTCTACACAGAACAGAGATTTGTACTGTTTAAATATGAAACACTGTGTTGCTAAAGTGATGTATTGATTGCCAGATGTGGGATCTGTGGCTTTGTGCCACTTAGTGTGAGCTTTTAAAATTCCTTTTACACAGAACAGTGCAGCACAAGTTCAGGCCCTTCAGCCCACAATGTGCCGAACATGATTCCAAGATAAACTAATCTCCTCTACCTCCATTCCCTGCATATCCATGTGCCTATCTAAAAGCCACTTAAGCGCCACCATTGTATCTGCCTCCACCACCTAGTCCGTTCCTGGCACAGGCCACTCTCTGTAATAAAACTTTCCTGCACATCTCCTTTAAACTGTGTTCCTCTCATCTTAAAGTTATGCTCTCTAGTCTTTGACATTTCCACCCTTTGGAAAAAAAGTTCTGACTGTCACGTTATAATTTTCTATCGGGTCGCTCCTCGGCTTCCAATGGCCCAGAGAAAACAATCCAAGTTTGTCCCACCTCTTGTTACAGCTGACAACTTCCAAAACCTCCATGTGCTTCCTGCAATGGAGTGACCAGCAGAATTGCACACAATATCCTTGATCAGTCCGACCTTCTTTACCGTCATCTGCACAAGTACGATCAGGTACAGGTACAATCTTGATGGCAGCAGCATCACAGGCACATAGACTCAGACAACACACAAAACAAATTATACATAAATTACATTTATGTTCTCTAGAGACACCTGACCTGAGTTACTCCAGCATTTTGTGTCCTTTTGTGTATCCACACTAGTCCCACCTGCCGCGTTTTGCACTTTTGTGTGTAAACCCTGCACAGACATCACCGAAGGTCAGGATCTGTACCACTGAGGCAGCAGCTCTACCAGCTCGGCCTTTGTGCCATCCATAATATTACGAGAGGCACAGATAGGGTAATCAATCAGAACCATTTTCTCAGAGTGGAAATGTCTAATCCTCGAGAGCTAAGGTTTAAGTTGATAGATGTGCGAGGCAAGTCTGGTAAGAACGCTGTGAAAGTATCTGGATGACAATATAAAGACTTGCATAGGATTCTGTACATACAATATCGGTACAGCCTCAGAAGGGTTTGTATGCAACAGTAGTAGGCCCCCCCTCGATCATGACTGACCATGGGTGATGCATCCTAGTTTGCAGCTGATGTGTGGTCAGATGCAAGCCTGAGCGATGTGATATGGAGGACAGGCTGTTGCCCATACAGCAGGTCCCCCACTCTCCACGTCGCTGATCGATCCAAAGGAACAGCAGGGCCGTGACAGTTTGGCACCAGCGCCGTCGCAGGAGCTGCCAGAACGACGAACTACCTTAGGGGCTCTGACTCCGGATTTTCTTGAGGTTTACTCCAAGGGCCTTATCCATGACTGGATATGGCCACAAGGCAGTGGAGGTTTTAAATCAGTTTTCCCTCTCCTAGATGGACTGCCTTCCCAGGCTGACGAACCCCATCTGCCCGAGACTCATGGGGGCAGGAGCGTCTACCTTCCCGTGCAGGTCTATAGCACCTGCAGCTACCCAACCCATTGAGTTCTCTCCAGCACTTTGCATTCTGTACCTAAAGCGGGGTGTGGTTTGATACATTTTAATCATAAAAACTTCTGTCACAGCTGTGTTTGGACACACCAACATTCTGGTAGATGCTGAAATAACTATTGCACATTTAACAAGATTTTTTTAAAACAGACCCATGTACAAAACAATGTAATGCAATCTCTTATCTGTTGGGAAACACTTGGCAGGCTCCAGCGCACAAACCAATTGGAATGATATCATTATTGAGGGTGGAATTGGCCAGAATTCCCTTCTGAAGACAACAGTACGTGCACACAAGGCTGGCAAGAAGCTGGACTACTCCTGCCTCCTACACTGGCCAGCTTTGAGATGCTGATGGAAGGACAATGCTTACTCTCTAAATCAAAGTGCCATCTCATAACTACAGTGCCCTCCATAATGTTTGGGACAAAGACCTATCATTTATTTATTTGCCCCTGTATTCCACAATTTGAGATTTGTAATTAAAAAAATCATGTGGTTAAAGTGCACATTGTCAGATTTTATTAATTGCTTCTTTTATATATTTTGGTTTCACCATGTTGAATTTACAGCTGTGCTTATACATAATCCCCCCATTTCAGGGCACCGTAATGTTTGGGACACCATGGGTTCACAGGCATATGTAATTGCTCGGGTGCATTTAATTGCCTCCATACTACAGGTATAAGAGAGCTCTCAGCACCTAGTCTTTCGTCCAGTCTTTCCATCACCTTTGGAAACTTTTATTGCTGTTTATCAACATGAGGACCAAAGTTGTGCCAATGAAAGTCAAATAAGCCGTTACAAGACTGAGAAACAAGAATAAAATTGTTAGAGACATCAGCCAAACAGGCTTACCAAAATCAACTATTTGGAACATCATTAAGAAGAAAGAGAGCACTTACTAATCGCAAAGGGAATGGCAGGCCAAGGAAGACCTCCACAGCTGATGACAGAAGAATTCTCACTATAATAAAGAAAAATCCCCAACACCTGTCCGACAAATCAGAAACACTCTTCAGGAGTCAGGTGTGGATTTGTCAATGACCACTGTCCGCAGAAGACTTCACGAACTACAGAGGCTACACTACAAGATGCAAACCACTGGTTAGCCGCAAAATTAGGATGGCCGGGTTACAGTTTGCCAAGAAGTACTTAAAAGAGCAACCACAGTTTTGGGAAAAGGTCTTGTGGACAGATGAGACGAAGATTAACTTATATCGGAGTGATGGCAAGAGCAAAGTGTGAAGGAGAGAAGGAACTGCCCAAGATCCAAAGCAAACCACGTCATCTTTGAAACACGGTGGTGGGGGTGTTATGGTCTGGGCATGTATGGCTGCTGAAGGTACTGGGTCACTTATCTTCTTTGATGATACAACTGCTGATGGGAGTAGCATAATGAATTCTGAAGTGTATAGACACATCCTCTCTGCACAAGTTCAAACAAATGCCTCAATGTCACAGCAAGACAATGATCCCAAACATACTGCTAAAGCAACAAAGGAGTTTTTCAAAGCTAAAAAATGGTCAATTCTTGAGTGGCCAAGTCAATCACCCGATCTGAACCCAATTGAGCATGCCTTTTATATGCTGAATGGAAAACTGAAGGTGACTAGCCCCCAAAACAAACATGAGCTAAAGATGGCTGCAATACAGGCCTGGCAGAGCATCACCAGCAAAGACACCTAGCAACTGGTGATGTCCATGATTCGCAGGCTTCAAGCAGTCATTGCATGCAAAGGATATGCAACAAAATACTAAAAATGACTTTCATTTTACATGACATTGCTGTGTCCCAAACATTATGGTGCCCTGAAATGGGGGGGGACTATGTAGAAACACTACTGTAATATCAAAATGTATAAAAATTGCCTTTTTAAAATCTAACAATGTGCACTTTAACTGTGATTTTTTCTATTACAAACCTCAAATTGTGGAGTAAATAATAAATGTGTCTTTGTCCCAAACATTATGGAGGGCACTGTATCAGAGTTAACACTGACAGCTACCCTACCGATGGAGTACCCTCCAGCACTTTGTATTCTGCACCTAAAACGGGGTGTGGTTTGATACATTTTAATCATAAAAACACAGCAACATCCTGGTAGATGCTGCAACAACTATTGCACATTTAACAAGATTTTTAAAAAACACACCCCTGTACAAAACAATGTAATGCAATCACATATCTGTTGGGAAACACTTGGCACGCTCCAGCACACAAGCCAATATTTGGAATTGGAATTATATCATTATTGAGGGTGGTATTTGGCCAGAATTCCCTTCTGAAGACAACAGTACTTGCACACAGGGCTGGCAAGAAGCTGGACTACTCCTGCCTCATACACTGGCCAGCTGTGCGATATTGATGGAGGGCTAACGTTAACTCTCTAAATCAAAGTACCGTCTCATAACTTTCAGAGTTCGCATTGGCAGCCGGCTTGATGTTCTTACGAGTGGTCGATGGAATTAGAGTAACACTTGAAATAACATTAGGAAAACATTCATAGTTTGTAAGAAAGATGATAAAATAGTTTCAAAAGGCTGTTTTTCCAAATGCTCATTAAATATTTCACTGTGTTGATGCAGGCTCCTGTGATCCACTTACATTTTTAGTTTAGAGATGCAGCATGGAAACAGGCCCTTCGACCGACCGTGTCCATGCCGCCCATCAATCAACCCGTTCACCCGTTCACACCAGTTCTATGTTATCCCACTTTCTCATTCACCCACATCTGCAAATCCCCAGATCTTTGGGAGGTGAGGGGAAACCCGAGCACCTGGAGAAAACCCACGCCTTCAAGGGGAAATTGTGCAAACTCCACACAGACAGCAGTCAAGGCAAGAATCAAACCCGCGCCATTGCCGCTGTGAGGCAGCGGTTTCACCAGCTGTGTCACTGTATGCCATGGTCAATATCAATTTTGGGATGGGGGGGGGGGGGGGGGCAGATGGAAGAGGTGTTGGATAATAATTTAAAATGATGGCGATGTCAAAGCCAGTGGCATCTTCCATCCAGTCTGCACAGTGTTTTTAAACTGAGAGCGGCCATGTCTGTGATCAGCCCAGATGAGGTGGAACCCAATACACCCGATTCTTGTAATGAAGTTTATTAATTCTCTCCTCTTTGGGCTTTTGCTGGGCCATAGTTCCATGAACAATCTTTAAGCCAAACTGGTGACTAAGAGCTAAGCATAAAGTCATAGAGCACAGAAACAGACCCTTTGGCCCAACTTGCCCATGATGCCCCATCTACACTAGTCCCACCTGCCCACATTTGGCCCATATCCCTCTGAACCATTCCTATCCATGCACCTGTCCAAATGTTTTTTTAAAGATTATCAAAGTACCTGCCATAGAAAACATTTTATCGGGATGTATCACAGCATGGTTTGGCAATAGCTCCATCCAAAACCGAAAGCAATTGCAGAGAATTGTGGATGCAGCCCAGACCATCACGCAAACCAACCTCCCTTCCATTGACTCCATCTACACTTTACACTGCCTCGGCACATCTCCAGATTCAGTATCTTCCCAACTATTATCAGGCAACTGAACCATCCTATCACCAACTAGAGAGCGATCCTGAACCACCATCTACCTTATTGGCTTCTCAGACTAACTTCAATCGGACTTTTAAGGACCTCCTTGCACTAAACATTATTCCCTTTATCCTCATATGTACGCTGTTGGCAGCTTGGTTGATGCACTGTAAATCTGTGGTTTTTTTCCTCAGATTCTAGCATCTGCAGTTCCTTGTGTCCACAAAATAGGAAGCGGTGGGTGGAGGCAGTAGGTCCTGCTGGTTGAGATGAGGTCACGTTCGGGTAACTGAAACCCCTTTGGCAACACACACATGGAAATTGAATCATTAGGTATCTGTATTTGGCAAAGACCTTCCACGGCAACATTCTTTGAAGTGTCACAATGAGGTCTAGGAGCTTCTGCATGTGAAGAGAAGGAAGTCTCAGCGAACATCACACGGATCTTGTGCGGTCACTGTCCCGCACAATATCCTTGCAGATATATGCACAATCATTCCATAATATTTGCTTGGACATTAACGCCTGTCCTCTTCAACATCAGCAATATGGAGGAGTTTAGCAGCTTTTATGCCGGTTAGGATTCTTTCAGCATGTTGATGCGGGCACAAATCTTGAGCGCTGGGCCCAACTTGATGTTCATGGCACTCATGAGATGGTCTTCCTTCAATAGGAGCAGAGCCTGCCCATCAATCTCCTGGGATCGAAATTCCTCAGCTATGTCCTTGCAACCTGCATGGGGTGGGAACCACACAAAACCATTATCAGTTCTCCATTCAATTAGGATTAGCTTTAGGTTTATTATTGAGTCAGGTAGAGAGGTGGATTGAAAAAACTTTGTTTTGCATGATATCCAATTAAATCAGATAATACAATCCATAAATACAATCAAGCCAAACTCACGTACAATCAATAGATGGAAATAAGGAACTGCAGATGCAGGTTTACAAAAAAAGACAACATCGGGGAGAATCTATGGAGAACGGGATTAGGTGATGTTTCGGTTCAGGAGCCTTCTTCAGACTGATTGCAAATCTTCAGACTGAGGCAAATGGAACTGGTGTAGATGGGGCATCTTGATTGACATGGATGCGTTGGACCGAATCACAGACTGATAGGTAGAGCAATGGGGAAGACACAGATGCAGAATATAGTTCTCAGCATTGAAGCGCAACAGTTCCAGAGAAATAGTCCAACATCTGCGATGGAGTAGAGGTGAAACGGACAATACCCAGGCTTTTGGAAGAACAGTTCAGAAGGGAAGAAGCGGTTCCCAAGTCTGGTGGTGCGCACTTTCAAGCTTCTGCCAGACGGGAGCAGGGAGAAGGAAGACTGACTGGGGTGGGACAGGGTAAAGTCTTTGATTATGTCAGCTACTTTTCTGAGGCATAGTACCTCCATGATCAAAGGCACCGTGGCCTTTGATTTGAAATCATCTCTTTATTACAGCTGCATCTGGGCATAGAGTTGCGACAGAGATGAGCACCATGTAACCAGGGAAAGCAAACTAGCTCTATGTTATCACACTTTCCCATCCACTCCTCACACACTAGGGGGAATTTACAGAGGGCCAATGAATCTACAAACCCGCACATCTTTGGGATGTGGGAGGAAGCCGGAGAACCTGGACACAGTGAGAACGTGCAAACTCCACACGCTGATGGCACCCAAGGTCAGGATCGAACCAGGGTCTATCACACCTTGAGGCAATGGCTCTACCTGTTACACCGCTCTGCCACATTAAGGGCCTGTCCCACATGAGCGACCTAATTGGCGAGTTTAAAAAAAATGACATGTACATAGAAATAGAAGAGTTTAAAAAAATGACATGTTGAAGACCTCCTTCGACTATGTTGAAGACCAGCTACGACTAACTTCGGGAAAATTGGACACCGAATAGTGGAGAGTGAAAACGACCTCCTTCGATCTCCCTTCGACTATGATGAAGACCATCTATGACTACCTTAGACTACCTACGAGTAACATGGCGACCTACTACGACTAAGCCTACGAGTAAAAAACGTATCGATTTTTTTCCATGGCGCCTTTTTTTAAACTCGCGGGCATTTTTTATCATATTGAAAAAAGCGCTGCGACCTAGCTGAGGCCTCCAGTATGCGGAGACCACTCTCGAGCATGAAGTATAGTTACGGTAAGTTCATAAGTCACAGGGAAAAAAATCGGCCGTTCAGCACCAAGTCTAATCTGCCATCGAACCATGGTTGATCTATTTTTCCCTCTCAACCCCATTGTCTTGTCTTCTCCCCATAACCTTTGGCATCCCTACTAATCAAGAACCTATTTATCACCACTTTAACAGTACCCGTGAACTTGGCCTCCAGCACCGTTTGTGGCAATGAATTCCAAAGATTCACCACCTTCGGGCTAAAGAAATTCCTCCTTTCTAAATGTACGTCCTTTTATTTTGAGGCTGTCCCCTCTGGTCCTAGACCCTTCCACTGGTGGAAACATCCTCTCCATATCCACTCTATCCAGGTGAAAGAGCTAATAGTCAAATCTAATAGTTAAATCTAAAATGGAGTCGTTCTACTACAAAAGCATGGTCTATTAGGACAAAAGAATGGCTCGGTGTCAAGTCTGAATGATTTTGTAAATTATATGGAACACAATATGGAGGACAGGTTGTCTTTTCTATAAAGGCATTAAGATGGAAGCCTGCATAATAACATGTGATTCTTTTCAAGGCCATAAAGAAGCCAAGATTGAAAAAATAGCTGACGCTCCAGAGATAAGTAATAACTTGTTTGTTGGATGAGCTTGATTTGGACCCAGCTTTCTTATATTTTGAAAGGCTACAGAATCTTTCAGTCATGCCATATTCAGACTTGGTAGGAGTGTTTTACTGATAAGGAAAATGTATAATTGTGCTAGCTTTCTTTTGTTCTGTGAGTGGAGCCCAAGAAGCACTGAGCAACGTTTGTGCTCATTGTAGACATTTGCCACTCCAGTCTGACGAATCAATTAAAGATTGCCATGGTTTACCTTTAACAGTTTTTGTTGCTATCTGCGTTTTAAGAAACGAACTTTGACACAGGCTCTTCATTCCTCCAACAGGCCTTTCGGCCGGCCGATGGGACAGCAAGGTGGCACAGCGATAGAGCTGCTGCCTTACAGCGCCAGAGACCCGGGTTCAATCCTGACTATGGGTGCTGTCTGTACGGAGATAGTACACTCTTCCTGTGACCCCATGGGTTTCGGCTGGGTGCCCCAGTTTCCTCCCACATCCCAAAGACGTACGTTGTAGGTTAATTGGCGTTGATAAAATTGTAAATTGTCCCTAGTGTGAAGGATAGTGCTAGTGTACAGGGTGATCACTGGTCGGCACGGACTCAGTGGGCAGAAGGGCCTGTTTCCGTGCAGTATCTCTAAAGTCTAAAGTAAAGTAAAGTAGAGAGAGGGCAGATTGTGACGAGGGTGGGCGAGGGTACTGACCTGGCAGAGAGTGAATGAACTCCCACACGTGATCGACGGTCCAGAGGGTGGGGTCAGCTTGGAGCACGTCGCTGCACTCCGAGTTCTCCCGCATCCTCAGCTCCCGCAGCTCCCTCTCCCGCTCGTTCTGCCGACGCCGGGTCGTCATGGCGACACTGACGGCCTCCTCGGCAAGCGGAGGGTTGGAGGCGGCCGGCACGGCCTCTTCTGCAGGAGGGAAACCAACCGGCACCTGGGATGGGACAGAGAGTCAGGGAGTCTTACAGCACGGTAACACGCAACATGCAAACTCCACACAGACAGCTCCCGAGGTCAGGATTGAACCAAGGTCTCTGGAGCTGTCAGACAGCAGCTCTATCACCTGTACCACTATGTCACCCAAATTTATACCATATAAATTAATCGTAAAGATTAATTGATTGATGGTCAATGTGGACTTTGTGGGCCGAAGAGCCTGTTTCTATGTTTTGTTTAGTTTAGAGAGATATAGCACGGAAACAGGCCCTTCGGTCCACTGAGCCACACCGACCAGCAGCCCCTCCACACTAACACTATCCTACACACACTAGGGACAATTTTACATTTATACCAAGCCAATTAGCCTACAAACCTGTACATCTTTGGAATGTGGGAGGAAACCGGAGCTCCCGGAGAAAACCCACGCAGGTCACAGGAGAACGTACAAACTCCGTACAGAAAGCACCTGCAGTCAGAATCGAACCTGGATCTCTGGCGCTGTAAGGCAGCAACTCTACCAGGACACCCAATCTCTGGATATTATGGAAATCAGCATTATACATAGTGATACAGGCCCTTTGGCCCAACCCATCCATGCTGACCAAGTTGCCCCATCTACTTAACATTTGGTCTATATCTTTCATACGTTCATGTCATAGGAGCAGAATTAGGCCATTCTGCCCATTCAAAAATGGCAGATCTCTCTTTCCCTCTCAACCCCATTCTCCTCCCTGTAAACATCGACACCCTTACTAATCAAGAACCTTTCTTTAAACCTTTCCTATCAATGTACCTATACTAAATGTTTTTTAAAGTCTTTTACTGCCTTAGTGTAAACTACCATTCTTACACTCGTGTATTTAAGCATGATTGTGCATGTGTACAGTCAGATTTTTAGTGAACTGTATGCAAAACAATAATTTCACAATACTTAGGTACATTTAACAATAAGGTACCATTGGACCCAAGGTAAGGGAATCAAGAACTAAAGGACATAGGTTTAAGGTGTGAGGGGAAAGATTTAACAGGAACCCGAGGGGCAACTTTTTCACACAAAGAGTGGTGGGTGTATGCTGCCAGAGGAGGAAGTTGAGGCAGGTATTATAACAACATTTAAAATACATTTTGACAGGTGCTTGTCAGTAGCCTCCCATCAATGCCTTACAAAATACACATGGCAGTATGTTTCACCACAACTTTGGACGGCTCAATTGTAATCATGTATAGTCTTTCCGCTGACTGGATAGCACACAACAAAAACTTTACACTGTACCTCAGCACACATGACAATAAACTACACTAAACTAGGTGAAGTTTAGGCTCGGGTCAGTTACGATGAGTCTACATGTGTTACGGTCATGTAATCTTGTACCTGTCTCATAAAATGGTCGCCTGATGCTCCTTCGAGGATACTGCACCTCCTCCCCCGTCGACCGAACACATGGGGCTCTGACTTCCTGTTCCACCGCGAGCTCTTGTCCGATTTAAAAAGCCCCATCCGCTTGCTGCAGCCCACGTTGTACCTTGTTGGGAGTGAAAGAGGAGTGAAAGCATTGCTGAGGTGATGTTCAGACCAAGAAGGCATCATAGTACATTGCAAGGGTCAGAAGAACAGGTCTGCAGGGAGATGGTAGAAAAATTTGAGTGGTTTTTAGACTTTAAACTTTAGAGATACAATGCAGAAACAGGCCCTTTGCCCCCCACTAGCAATCCCCCTACACTAGTACTATCCTACACACCATGGACAATTTACAATTTTACTGAAGCCAATTTACCTGCAAACCTGTACATCTTTGGATTGGGGGAGGAAACCGGAGCACTCGGAGAATCCCAGGCAGTCACAAGGAGAATGTGCAAACTCCATACAGACAGCACCTGTAGTCAGGATCAAACCCAGGTCTCTGGCAATGTAAGGCAGCCACTCTACCGCTGCGCAACAGTGCCGCCAGTCTTTCTAGACATAAAAGGCACAGGGCAACCAGAGTTTTATAAACAGAAAAATTGCATATAATGGCATTTGCAAACTTCGTATGAAATACTGGTCATAAGACTATAAAACATAGGAGCAGAATTAGGCCATTCAGCCCATCTAGTCTGTTCCGCCGTTTGATCATGGCTGATCCATTTTTCCCTCTCAACCCTATTCTTCTGCCTTACCCCCGTAATCTTTGACGCCCTTCCTAATGAGGAACCTATCGATCTCCACTTTAAAAATACCCAATTACCTAGTCTCCAAAGACGTCTGTGACAATGAATTCCGCAGATTCGCCACCCTCTCGCTAAATAATTCTTCCTCATGTTCATTCTAAAGGTACGTCCTTTTATTCTGAACTGCAACACACTCTAGGCGGAATGCCAAGTCTTGGAGTGGGCATTGGTGTTAATTTATTATTGTCATGTGTAATAAGATACAGTGAACATTTAGAGATACAGCATGGAAACAGGCCCTTTGGCCCACCGAGTCTGCGCCCACCATCGACACTACTTCACACTAGTTCTGTTATTCCACTTTCTCATCGACTCCCCATGCATCAGGGGTAATTTGCAGCAGCCAATTAACCTACAAACTTGCATGTCTCTGGGATTTGCACGAAACCCATGCAATCGCAGCGAGAATGTGCAAACTCCACACAGACAGCACCAAAGGTCAGGATCTCACCCGGGTCTCTGGCGCTGTGAGGCAGTGGCTCTACCAGCTGCACTACTGCAGACATGTTATAATGCTTGTAGATAGGCGAGTTTATATTCTTTTTTTTGCTCCAATCACCACGGACAGTTCTATATTTTGTAAGGAACTTGTTAATTCACCACAGGCGGAACAATCAAAAACAATGCAAGTGGCTACGTTTCTGGCATGGTGCAGTGCTACAAACATCTGAAGTTGGCAAGCTCGGAGAAACTTTATTTGAAAGTATAACTCTTGTTCAACAGTCAGAAGACAGTCTCGCAGCGATTCCAAAAGTTCCAAGGCATATCTTCAAACTTGTGCCTGCTCATATTTCAGATCAGAATGTTTAGTTTAGTTCGGTTTCTGATGGCATTTATACAGGGCAATCTAGTTTGGTTTGGCAGTGGATTAATAACAGGGACCTGTAATATATACACCAGAACCGCTCCCACTGTCTGATTGTATATTCAGAGAAAAGATGCCAAATGGAAAGAACGCCATCACCATTTAGTTTGCACTCGATTAATTTTCTTCCCACAGAGCTTCAAAGGAAATGTTGGATGCTTTTCAAGGGTCTGGGCACATTAGAAAGCTGGGTAGATCTGCAAAACTGATACAGATTGCTTTCATCACATCTCTTGGCAACTTCTCGGACAATGAATGATTGGGACTGACATATGGGTCAGCTTGGAGATGTCAAGCGCAACTTTGGAAACAAGTCATGCCTTTTTGTGCAATCACTAATGCCAAGTGTGGAAATAATGTTTTCCTTTGAGCTGATACAATAAGTTGTGCATTTTAAATAAGAACTTTGTGGAAATCTAGTCCACTCCTGCTGACTGACGTGCAGGGCTGCACAGTGGAGCAGCTGGTACAGCTGCTGCCTCACAACGCCAGGGACCTGGGTTCAATCCTAACCTCGGGTGTGGAATTTGTATGTTCTCCCAATGACTCCATGGGTCCCCTATGGGTGCTCCGGTTACCTCCCACATCCCAAAGATGTGCGGGTTTGTGGGTCATTTGACCTCTGTAAATTGCCGAGTGTGTAGGGAGTGGATGGGAAAGTGGGATAACATTGAACTAATGTGAATGGGTGATCGATGGTTGAACTCAGAAGGCTGAAGGACCTGTTTCCATGCCATATCTCTAAACCAAACTAAACGCAACAAGATTTGCGCATTGAAGCTCAGTTAAAGTGGAGCAGTCTGACCTGGGAAGACCTCGAGGTCTTTTCGGGTGTTGGACGTTCTTTTTAAAGAATAATTATCCTCTTCTGCAGCACTAGACTATGTCACAATACTGTAAATCAACTCACTGAGAATCAGCCAGGAAAATTAAAACAAGCTTGATAATTCAGCCTCCTCGCTTCCTGCTGCTGAGTGTTTGAAAATCTTCCTTTACTTTAGAACACCGAAAAGTACAACACAGGAACAGGCCCTTTGGCCCACAACATTGTACTGTAATTATGCCAAGACCAACTCGTATCTACCTGTACATGATCATATCTCTCCACTCCCTGCATATCCATGTGCCTGTCCAAAAGCCTTGTAAATACCACTACCATATCAGCCTCCACCACCACTCCTGGCAGCACGTTCCAGGCACTCACCACCCTCTGTGTAAAAAAACTTGCTCTGCACATCTCCTTTACACTTTGCCCCTCTCACCTTAAAGCTATGCCCTCTAGTACTGCCTACACTATCTATGTGCTGGTTCAAGACTAATTAAGCATCCGTTCTTGTGGAGATTTGCAGCCCTGTTCACACTGCCCCCCTTTTCACCAGCTTAACCTTAGTGTGTACAGAGAGGGAGAGAGGAGAGAAAACAAGAGGGAGAAAGTGAAAGAGAGAGAGAAAAAGGGAGAGGAGAGAGCGAGAGAAAAAGAGAGAGAGATCGAGAGAGAAAAGGAAAAAAGAGGAGAAAGAGAGAAAGAGAGAAGAGAAAGAGTAACAGAAACAGAAACAGAAAGAAAGAGTTGGATACTGTCAGATTTACCACTACCCCAGGTAGTGGATATTGGCCTTTGCCTATAGAACTGACATCGTACAATGCTGAAAACTATATTCTGCACGCTGCATCTTCCCCTTGGCTCTACCTATGGTCCTTCAATTTGACGATTGTATCTATGTCTGGTATATCTGATCTGCTGAAGAACGGTCCCAACCCAAAATGTCATCCCTCTTTTTTCTCCAGAGATGCTGCCTAAACCGCTGAGTTGCTCCAGCACTTTGTGTCTATCTTTGGTATAAACCAGCATCTGCAGTTCTTTGTTTCCACAGACTGTAGATAGCATGCAAAATAAAGCTTTTCACGGTACACATGACAATAATAACGGCCATGAAAGCACACCAACGCCTCTACTTCATTAGAAGTCCTAGGAGGTTTGGCATATTCCAAACAACTCTCACTAGCTTCTACAGAGGTGCCGTAGAAAGCATTTTATCAGGATGCCTCACAGCACGGTTTGGGAACAGCTCCATCCTAGACTGCAAGAAATTGCAGAGAATTGCAGGCGCAGCCCAGACCATCACACAAACCAACGTCTCCCTTCCATTGACTACATTTACACTTCACACTTCCCCGGCAAGGCCACCAGCATGAACAACGACCAATCTCACCCTGGAAGGTAGACAAAAATGCTGGAGAAACTCAGCAGGTGAGGCTGCATCTATGCGCAAAGAAATAGGTGACGTTTCTGGTCGAGACCCGCTTTCAAACTGATGTGGGGGTGGGGAGGGGCGGGAAAAAGAAAGAAAGAGGCAGAGACAGTGAGCTGTGGGTGAGCTGGGAAGGGGAGGAGTGAGATAGCAAGGACTACCAGAAATTGGAGAAGTCAATGTTCATACCACTGGGGTGTAAACTACCCAAGCAAAATATGAGGTGCTGCTCCTCCAATTTGCAGTGGGACTCATTCTGGTCATGTCTCACCTTGGACACTCTCTCTTCTCCCCTCTTCCTTCAGGCAAGAGGTACAGAGGTGTGAAAATGCACACCTTCAGATCAGATTCAGGGACAGTTTCTTCCCAGCTGTTATCAGACAACTGAACCATCGCCAACCAGAGTGGTCCTAAGCTACCATCTACCCCATTGGAGGGTCTCGGACTATCTTTAATCGGACCTCACTGGACTTTATCTTGCATTGAACTTTATTCCCTTTATCATGTGTCTTTACATGGTGGACAGCTCAATGGTAATCTTTCTGCTGAATTGATAGCACACAGCAAAAAGCTTTTCACTGCACCTTGGTACATGTGCCAATAAACTAAACTAAACCTAGCAAGCAGTTAAACAATTTATCGAAACAATGATTCATTGACTTCAACAGTGACTGTGATTAGCACAGTACGTCAGCAAACGCACAGCCACCAAGCTCATACCTTTTGGCACAGGACATGGAGCAGAAGCGCTTTGACCTCCTGAATTTGTGAGCGTAATCCATCTTCCCACAGAACTCGCACTTGAGCATGTCTGGATCACTGCCCTCCATCCCTTCTGCAATGTCAATCACAAGATAAATCATCGTCGGAACCTGAAGGGCAACTTTTTTACACACAGGGTCAAGAGTGTTTTACATCCCGAAATGGAACAAGGAAATTCTCACTTGCAGCACCAGCACGACAGGTTTGTAAACACAATCCTCAATAGATAAGACCCGGGTTCCATCCTAACCACGGGTGCTGTCTGTACGGAGTTTGTGCGTTCTCCATGTGATTGAGTGGGTTTTCTCCGGGTGCTCCGGTTTCCCCCACACTCCAAAAATTTGCAGATTTGTAGGTTAATTGGCTTTGGTAAAATTGCAAATTGTCCTCGGTGTGTAGGATAGAGCTAGTGTATGGGGTGATCATCGATGGGACATCTTGGTCAGCATCGACGAGCTGGGCTGCACATGTTCTCTAAAGATGCTGCCTGACCCGCTGAGTTACTCCAGCACTTTGTGCCTTTGTTGGTAAATGAGCATCTGCAGTTCCTTGCACTTGCAGTTAAGACCAGTGCTTTTGTTGAAGACAAAAAAATGCCATCTAGCAGCAATCCTATCAGCAATGCCATCTTGCAGCAATCCTTAACAATCCTATAAGCTGCTTAAACTACTGAAAGACCTGACAGCCCAGTTCAATTAATAAATCATAGAACATTACCAGGCAGGAACAGGCCTTTCGGACCTCAATGTCCAAGTGATCGGTGGATATAGGTGAAGGAGGTTGATTGGTAGATCGGTGGATCAGTCACTGTAATGTATATAATGTAATTAGCATATGTTATGTCTTGTGCGAGGGGATGCATGCGCTAGAGGAGACTCAAGGTGGCGTCCCACAATAAAGTAGCTTGTTAGTTTACTCCTGTATCTGAGAGTTCTTTTGAGTCAGTTCCAAGTACCCAAAATACACTACAATTGGCGACGAGGATGGGATAGGGTTTGTGAACTCACCCACAGGACTGTTTTGCAACACGCAGGATTGTTTAACAGTTTAAACTGTAGATACGGAGTTGTGTTGCAGTTGATTGCGAGCAGGACAAGAGAGGCCTGCAGATCCCTCTATGCCGGGGACTGCATTTAAAACATCAACTGTACAAGTCACGTGGCAAGATGTCGTCCTTCGGATTGTTACTCATTTTAGACTGAGTTTTCCTTTTGTCAAATTCCTCAAGCTGAATAGTCTTTGTATAAGTTTTAGGTGAATTGTTACACCAAAACACACAACAACAGCACGAAGAGGATAAAAGAACAGAAAAGGAAAGAAGAAGGACAGTCAGTAAAAAAAAAGGTTGTGTTTGGAAATAAAGTGGAACGGCACTAAGCCAAAGAAAAGAAAGGTCGGAACAGGAAGCAAGGAAAAACAAGTGGGGCAGTAAGTAAGTGTCAACGAAGAAAGCAGCCGAAAGCTGGAAGCCTAACCAGCAGGACAGCGACGGTGTCAACTTATCTGGAACATTTTCCAGGGCTGTGCAGCCAAGGAAAAGGGGCAGAAGAGGCCCAGCAGCTGCCACCGACT
Source organism: Leucoraja erinaceus (assembly GCF_028641065.1). Classification (NCBI taxonomy): domain Eukaryota; kingdom Metazoa; phylum Chordata; class Chondrichthyes; order Rajiformes; family Rajidae; genus Leucoraja; species Leucoraja erinaceus. The sequence goes on along the minus strand of NC_073390.1, from coordinate 23,048,650 downwards.
TCGAGTGAGGGCCTAGTACCGGGTAGGCCATGGACAGGTCCAGTGAAGCCACCGACGAAACGGAGTCAGCCCGGCTGGGAAAAGAGTCAACCCGGTCGAGGGAGAAAGCCGGTCGCATGAGAAGCGGACCAGCAGCGAGAAACAAAAGCCTGGTCACGCGAGTGAAGCGGACCGGCAGAGTAAAAGAAAACTGGCCGCGAGAGAAGCGAACCGGTCATGAGAGAAAGTCCAGTCGGGAGCAGAGTCAGCCTGACTGTGAGCAGAAAAGAGGGTCTGGCCGAGCAAGAGAAGCGGACTGGCCGAGGGGGAAAGGCCCGGACGTGAGAGGAAGTCCAGCCCCGAGCAAAGAGTGGGTCCGCACGAGAGAAGCAGGACAGCACTCAAGCACTTCAGCCCGGTCGGGAGTAGAGTCAGCCCGGTCATGAGGGCTGTGGAGACAGCGGGCAGGCAAGTCAGCAGAGCAGTGGAGTCGACTTGGCAGCGAGCCAGCGGCAGCAAAAGTAACGGTGAAGCCCGGAGGAGCCAGCAAAAGCAGCAAAAGTGGAGGTCTGGCGAGGCTAGCAGCAAAAGTACCGGTGGGGACAGCTCGAGAGGTTGAGAAGGCACTGGAGTCCATAGGCCGACAAGCTGAACCGGTGAAATTCTTCAAAGTAAAAGCAAGACTGTTGAATGTAATGCATTGTTCACTATTCCTTCACAGAAAAATCGGACTGTTTGGATGTAATGCATTGGTCACTGTTATTAATAGTAAATCTGTGTGCATAGCAGGAATATGGTTAAAATGTTCTAAATGTCTATTAACATGAAATGTTGGTTAATAGTATAAATCTATTATTATAAGAATTAGTAATAGTCAGTGGGCTGGATCACTTCTTAGTGTGTAGAAGGATTAAGTCTCGTGCAGAATACACAGTGAGAGAAAAGAAGATAGTGCACCTGAATAGCAACAGGTAGCATGGCTTTTCAAATTGTAGGAAACGTGCCCCAGTTAGTTTCTGGGTGTAATTTTGAGAAATGGACCAAAGTCTTGGAGGCTTGTTTCATTTCCAATGATATCGCTGTAGAGGAGAAGAAAAGAGCATGGTTCATATTAGGCTTAGGAAGAGAGGGTTATCAGACCTTGCGTATGTTACTGCTGCCAGCAGCGCCCACGGATAAAATGTATGAGGAGTGTAAGGAGGCTTTAATGGCTCATTTCTCGCCAAAACCTCCAAGGGTATCCAGAGGCAAGGAGCCTGAACTAAAGAGGGCAGAGAGTCTCTCAAAGGACCAAGGTCAAGTGCAAAAGGACAAAGGTCAAGTGCAAAAGGACAAAGGTCAAGTGCAAAAGGACAAAGGTCAAGTGCAAAGGGACACAAGTCAAGTGCAAAGGGACACAAGTCAAGTGCAAAATGACAGTTCAAGTGCTAAGGGACGAATGGCAAAAGCAAAGTAGCAGAAGTCAAAGGCAAAGAGAAATTGCCATCTAAAGAGCAACCCTAGTTATTCAAGCTGCATTCAGGGGTATGAAGGTACGGAGAGAAATCCGGATCAAACAGAAGGCAGCAACGGTAATACAAGCTGCATTTAAAAGGCACAGAGTATACCGTCAATACAAGGCAATGAGATTGGCAGCTATAATAGTACAAACCCATTTTAGGGCACACCTTCAAATGGAAAGTGATCGCAAAACTTACACAAAGGTACGCAGAAGCGTTGTACTGCATCAGGCAGCCTACCGTGGAATGCTTGTTCGAAGGCAACTGCGGGGCATGCATAAATCTGTCAAGGTCATACAGACTTATTATCAGATGTATAAACAGCGTCAGTATTTTAAGAAACTACGCTGGTCTGCCATTGCGGTACAGCAACGATACAGAGCATGCCAGATAAGAGATGTCCAAGTGAGACAGTATAAGAGTTTGAGAGAAGCAGTGGTGTGTATTCAGGCCTTATACCGCGGGATCAAAGCCAGAGTATTGGTAGAGAAAACCAAGGCAGCACGCTGTATTAAGTCATTCATAAGAATGTGCATTACAAGAAAGCATTTCTTGATGCAAAAGGCGGCTGTAGTCACTCTGCAAGCTGCATACCGTGGTTACCGATTAAGGGTACGGTACAGAGCTATGCGACAAGTAGTCATTTCGATCCAGAGATGGTACAAAGCATGTAAAATAGGGCATTCCCAGTTTGTGCAATATCAGTCAATGAGGGATGCAACTATTACCATTCAGACTGCCTACAAGAGTATGGTGGTTAGGCAGTGGGTTAAGCAAAAGAGAGCTACTGTAAAAGTGCAGTCAGTACTCCGTATGAGTTGGTATAGGAAAGACCTAAGGAGACAAACAGATGCACAACAGAAAAGACTGAAATGATACAAAAGGCTTAAACGATATAGGAAAGACTTCCTCAAACCGATTTATACAGCAGTTGTAGTGCAGTATTACTACCGTGCTTATGTAGCAAGAGAAATATACAGAGCGCAAATCAAAGCCACTGCTGTAATGCAAGGACAGTATAGATCCTACTTCTTGATGAATAACCAGAAAGGTGATTTAAGACAAATAGACGAACAGCAGAAAAGGCTTAAACGTTGCAAAAAACGGGTAAATAAATGTGTGACGATGAGCAAAAAGCTGTTAACAGAAAAGTGTAAAGAAGAGTGGCCGGTCGGTCGAGACAAAAGCATGCAGGACCGATTGCGATTAGGACACTTCAGTATAGTCCAGCATGGAGCTTCCTTCACTGAGCAATGGACAAATGTTTATGCATTGCAGAATGTCATTATACAACAAGAGCAGATAAATATGCAGCACCAGGAAATTGAGCAACTGAAAAACAAAAACCTGCAGTCATGTGTCAGATCCCACCTACGAATAAAGAACAGAAACAGAGGAAATGTTAACTTTAGCAGAATATCAAGAACAGGAAGAAATCTGCAAATTACATTAGGATATTTAAAAAGGGAAGAGGCAGAGATACAGGTAGAGCTAGAGTGATTAGAAAGATGAGTGGAATGAACCATTATAAGTGCTAAGTTTAGATACAGTTTACAGTTATGAGGATGTAATGTCAGATGACTGTAATAATATAATTTTGCAACTGTGTGTTAATCAATTATATTTAATGTAGTAGAAATGGTGTTATTCGCCTTCAAGCTAAAGGGGGAGCAGTGTAATGTATATAATGTAATTAGCATATGTTATGTCTTGTGCGGGGGGACGCATGCGCTAGAGGAGACTCAAGGTGGCATCCTACAATAAAGTAGCTTGTGAGTTTACTCCTGTATCTGAGAGTTCTTTTGAGTCAGTTCCAAGTACCCAAAATATACTACAGTCACCTATCACTTGTCAGGCTTTGTCACAACACCATCTCTCTTCCAGCTTCCATCCCCCTTTTACATTCAGTCTGAAGAACCTTGTTCAGCAATAGACACAAAATGCTGGAGCAACTCAACGGTTCGGGTAGTATCTCTGGAGAAAAGGATTTAGGTGAATTTTCTGGTCGAGACCCTTCATCAGACTAAGAGTCAGGGAGGGGACATCTTCTCCAGGGATGCTGCTTGACCCGCTGAATTACCCCAACATTTTGTGTGTCTTTTTGTTTGTAAACTAGCATCTGCAGTTCCTTGTGTCAACAAACTCCTCCAGTAATTTGTGCATTTTGCTCAAGGTTCCAGCATCTGCTCTCGCATCAAACCCTTAATAAGAAAGCCTTTATTAAGAAAGCTCTCAATATCGGCCTAACATCGAGGAGCTGGCGGCCTCTTGCTGGGGATCGACTTTGGGAGCTCCAACCGCAGGAGCTTCGACCGCCCCGATTGCGGGAGCTTTGATCGCCCCGACGCGGGGGCTTCGATTGCCGGCTGCGGGAGCTTCGATGGTCCTGACTGCGGATGGTTCGACTGCTCCGACCGAGGGAAAATAAAGAGGGAAGAAGATTAGACTTTATTGCCTTCCATCACAATGAGGAATATGGGAATCTGCTGTGGTGGATGTTTATGTTAACTTTTATGTTGTTGTGTGTCTTGTTGCTTTTTTTCTGGCATGGTAAATCGAGTTTCACTGTACCTTAAATGGTACACGTGACAATAAAGGACTGGTGAACCATTGAATGGTGGCTCTCTTAGAGTCATAAAGTCATACAGCACAGGAACGGGCCCTTTGGCCCAACCAAGATGCCCCATTTACGCTGGTCCCATCTGCCTGCGTTTGGCTCATATCCCTCTAACCCTTTCCTATCCATGTCCCTGTTCAAGTGTCTTTTCAATGCTGATATAGTACCTGTCTCAACTACCTCCTCTGGCAGCATGATCCATATATTCATGATCCATTTACCCTCTCTTAGTAAAAGGCAGCAATATTTAGACCAATTTGTAGGACGTGAAGTTGCTTCATGTAATCAACATGCTGAAGAGAGCAGAAGGATTTGCTCCCATTTGTCCCCTTGCCCAGATCTCCCATCCCCCTCCACCTTCCCCCCCCGTACTCTCTGAGACTTACGGACCTTCTCCCGTCAGTTCATCCACGTCGCTGTCGAGGGACTCCTCCAGTGATTTGCTCGTGTTGCCCTGCATTTCTCCTCCGGCTGACGGAGGTGCAGAGGCGGGTGGCGAGACTGGGGCGTCACTTGGCACCTTCTGCTTGACCGGCTGCTCCGTCAGTAGCGAGGAACGACTCACCTGTTACGGGAAGAGAGGCTTTGCATTAACCGTTGGTGCCATTGCAACATGGCTCGAACACACCAAAACCTCCGGGGAGCACGAAGGGTTAATCTGCAAAACCCGCCTCCTGAAAGAATAATCAATCCCACCAGTCGTGCACTGTAAGGTCTTGGAAGAAACTGCTGTTTCCTCAACTCAGCACACCAACGCCTTTACGTCTTCTGAAGGCTTAGGAAGTTTGACAAGTCCCCAACAACCCTCACCAATGTCTACTGGTGCGCTGTAAAAAGCTCTTAGTCATACCGTGTGGAAATAGGCCCTTCGGCCCATCTTGCCTATGCTAACCAACATGCCTTATCTACACCATTCCCACCCTGCATTTGGCGCATATCCATCTAAAACGAATCCATATCCATGTACCTGTCCAAATGTCATTTACTGTAAATGTTTTGATCGTACCTACCTCAACAACCACCTCTGGCAGCTCGTTGCATATACCTACCATCCCTTATGTAAAAAAGTTGCCCCTCGGGTTCCTATTAGATCTTTACCTCTTCACCTTAAACCTATATTCTTATTGAGTTGCATCACAGCATGATTTGGGAACAGCTCCATCCAAGACCGGAAGAAATTGCAGTGTTGTGAATGTAGCTCTTTTCCATTGACTGACTGTATCTACACTTCACGATGCCTTGGCAAGGCCGCCAGCATAATCAAGGAACAGTCTCACCCTGGTCACTCCCTCTTTTCCCCTCTCCCTTCGGGCAGGAGGTACAGAAGTGTGATAACGCACACCTCCAGATTCAGGGACAGTAGACAGTAAATATATCAAACTCGGACAGGTGGGACTGGCGTAGATGGGGCAACTTGGTCGGCATGCATGAATTGGGGTGAACGGCCTGTTTCCTTGCTGTATGACTCTAGGAAAGGCAAGTTCTACTCACGGGGAATGGCTCCAGCCCCTCCTGGATGACAAAGCCCTCGATGACGTGGGTCAGGATCTGTGGCTTCACGATGGCCTGGGGTGGCTTGCTATCTGTGCCCGGAAGGATTCCCGTGTTGTGGGCAGCTCCGCTGGGCTTCGACGTGGCGGGGAGGGAGGCAGGGGCCGAGGCGCTGGCGAGGAGCAGTGTATCAGCAGACGACCGGATGACTGAGGCGCTCGCTGAGGTTACAACTGGAGTCTCCCGTCCTTCTGCAAGGCAAGGTGGACGGAGCCGTCAAATCCTCATTTAGCATTTGCACTGTTATTTACTCAAGTCAAGGGTGGCACAGCGGTAGAGTTGCTGCCTTACAGTGCCAGAGATCCTGATTCCATCCTGACTATGGGTGCCGTACGTAAGGAGCTTACATGTTCTCCCTGTGACCATGTGGGTTTTCTCCGGGTGCTCTGGTTCCTTCCCACATTCCAAAGACGTTCAGGTTTGTAAGTTAATTGGCTTCTGTAAATAGCCCCTAGTGTGTAGGATGGAACTACTGTTGTGGACGTATGGGTGATTACAGGTCGCTGCGGACTCGGTGGGCCGAAGGGCCAATTTTCATGCTGTATCTCTAAACTAAGCTATGATGCAGCTTTACAAGACGTTGGTCAGGCAGCATTTGGAGTACTGTGTGCAGTACAGTAAGGATGTGGAGGCTTTGGAAAGGGTACAGGACAGAAAGATGTTTACCAGAATGCAGCACGGTGGCATAGCGGTAGAGTTGCTGCATTGCACCGCTTACAGCGCCAACTACCGGAGACCCGACTACCGGTGCTGTCTGGATGGAGTTTGTATGTTCTTCCCATGACCTGTGTGGGTTTTCTGTGAGATCTTCGGTTTCCTCCCACACTCCAAAGACGTACTAGTATGTAGGTAAATTGGCTTGGTATAAAAGTAATTTGTCTCTAGTGTGTGTAGAATAGTGTTAATGTGTGGGGATCGCTGGTATGAGCGGACTCGGTGGGCCGAAGGGCCTGTTTCCATGCTGTATCTCTAAACTAAACTAAAAACTACATGCTGCCTGGATTAGACGGTATTAGCTGCAGGGAGAGGTTGGACAGACTTGGATTGTTTTCTCTGGAACATCAAAGGTTGAGGGGGGACGACAGAAATAGATAAAGTTATGAGGCATATATAGGGTAGACACAGAACCCTTTTCCCAGGATAGAAAAAATAAATACTAGGGGGCTTTAAGTTGAGAGGGGCAGAGTTCAAAAGAGGTGTGCAGGGCAAATTTAATGGAAGGAATAAGATTTAGAAAAGATTGGATAAAATGCCAGAGCACTAGTCTGCTTGACGGATGAAACTTCAAGATGTAGGTGTCATCATGGAAACAGGTCCTTTGGCCCATCGAATCCATGCCGACCATCGATCACCCAATCACACTAGTTCTATGTAATCCTACTTTCTCATCCACTCCCTACATACTAGGGGCAATTTACAGAGGGCCAATTAACCTACAAACCCGCACGTCTTTGGAATGTGGGAGGAAGCCAGAGCAGCCAGAGGAAACCTACATGGTCAGAGGGAAAGCGTGCAAATTCCACACACAGATAGCACCCGAGGTCAGGATTGAACCCGGGTCTCTGACGCTGTGAGTCAGTCGCTCGACCAGCTGCGTCACTATGTTGCTCTTTGACATCGATGTGCGAGAGAAACAATGAGAGCAGGGAAAGTGTCATGTACCTGAAATGTCGAGTCTGTTTCTGTTCTCGACGAATGCTGCCTGACCTGCTGCGTCTTTCTGCTTATGTTTCAGAGTTCCAATAATTTACGAGGGTGTTGAGGGCCTGAGCTCTGAGGAGAGGTTGAGCAGGCGAAGACTTGGAGCGCAGGAGGCTAAGGGGTGATCTTACGGAGGTGTTTAAAATCATGAGGTGCACAGATAGGTTGAATGTACAGAGTATTTCTCTCAGGGTAGGAGAACCAAGAACTAGAGGGCATTGGTTGAAGATGAGAGCAGAAATAATTAATAGAGAGGAGGGTGGTGGGTGTATGGAACAAACTAGCAGGTAGTTGAGGCAGGTACAATAACAACATTTATAAGGCCCTATAATTGGAAAGGTTTGGAGGGAAGACACAAAATGCTGGAGTAACTCAGCAAGTCAGGCAGCATATCTGGAGAACATGGATAGGTAACATTTTGGGTAGGGTACCCTTCCTCAGACCCAGTTAAGTTTTAGAGAGATACGAGCCAAATGCGGGCAAATGGGACTAGCTTCACCAGGGCATGTTGGATGGCTTGGACGAGTTGGGCCAAAGGGCCAGCTTCCCTGCCGTATGACTCTATGACCTTGGCAAACGTTCCCGATTGTCTGTGTTTCCCCTTCCGCCGCCGAGATGGAGGATTCGGAGTGGGAGGTGAGTGGTGAGACTCCTCTTCGAGCTGCGAAGCATTCTTCATGCTCCTCCCTCATCTCCTGGTCACAGTTATCTTCCACCGAGCATACCTGGCAAAGGCACAACGTCTCACCGTTAGATGGCAAGACCCAGTGTAAAAAACTCCCATCCCAACTCACACAAAACCCACGGAATAGCGCACTTTTCCACATCCTCAGTGCAATTCTCTCTCCTGTACATCCACCTACACAGTCTCACACATCTTCCAACTTCTTGTCAGGCAACATACAGGTCATTCTGCTACAATGTGTGTTTACATAACTCAAGGGAAACAGCGCGGTTGATGTATTATGGAATGCTATTTAAGTCACGCGGACCAAATTGGTTATAAAACTATTCCTATCATGCACCTACGAACCACTTAAAGGTTCATTTGGAAATAAAGGAGCAGAAGAAAAGTTGTCTTGGGATAAAAGTCATGAGCATAAAAAAGTTCCCACTGTTAGATTCCCCAAATTCCCGTCCCAACTAACATACGACACAAGCAGAACCCATAAAACACAGTGCACTTTTCCACAATCTGGAATCCAACACAATTGCATCTTAATCGCGCAGTTTCACCACAGGGAGGCATTTAAATTGACAAGCAATTGCTTTTATTGACACTTGTGCAATGGTACGCCATTTAATATTGCCACATACAGCCATTGGCCTTTTAAATATGCAGTAACAAAAATAAACTTGTATCTTTTAAAAAGGTTTTAAAAGGTACAAGTGGCTTTTAGAAAGGCACATGGATATGCAGGGACTGGAAGGATATGAATCTGTGCATGCAGATTAGATTAGTTAGACAAGCACATCATGGGCAATGCAGCCATGGTGGGCCGAAGGGCATGTCCCTGCGCTATATTCTCCCATATTATTGCATATCTACATTACATTGATATGACCTCCCCACAGGCACCACCTCAGCCAGGGAAACACACCCTCCCCACATTTAACCCCCCTCCTTAACAAGAACTGAAATAAGAGCGGTAGAGCATGGTAACAGGCCTTCAGCCCACTTGGTCCATGCTGGCCAGGTTGGCATTGTTCGTACGTTATCGTTCTCTCTCATCCCCATTATCCTGCCTTCTCCCCATAACCCCTGACACCCTTACTAATCATGCATCTACCAATCTTTGTTTTAAAAATACAAAATTACTTGGCCTCCACCCGTCATCTGTGGCAATGAATCCCACAGGTTCACATCCTCTGACTAAAGAAATTCCTTCTCATCTCCTTTCTAAAGGTACGTCCTTTTATTCTGAAGCTGTGCCCCCTGGTCCTAGACACTCCCGCTAGTGGGAACACCCTCTCCACATCTGCTCTATCCAGGCCTTTTAATACTTGGCAAGTTTCAATGATGTTCCCCCCCTTATGGGCTAGTCCCATTTGCCTCCATTGGGACCAAATCCCTCAACACGACCCGCGAACCGCCGGCACTGAGAACTGCCCGCTCGAGTTCTGTGCGAGGTGAAGATGTTTGAACGACTCCTACCAGGGGGACGTCAACAGGGGGCGAGGCGTGGACCTGGAGGTTGACGGCGATGGTCTGAGGCGGAGGCAGAGCCTGGAAGGGCATCTGGATCAGGGCCTGGGCAGCGGGCAGCTGCTCCCTGGCATGTAGGACCGTCTGGGGCAGCACCTGGGTGGAGGAAACGATGTCTGGCCCGAGAGCCAGAGCCCGCACCGACTGCAGCGGGTGGGCCGGGATGTTCAGGGGGGGAGGGACGTTCAGGGGGGGACGGGCCTGTCGCAGGGGTCCGATCTGAGCCACCGGCGAGCGATGGGCTGGGCCGGGGACCAGCTGGGTAGGGGTGAGGGACTGCGGCTGCACAATGATGCTGGGAGGAGGCAATGGCGAGCGGGGTGGGGAGCGGGGCAGGACTGGGGAGACCACCACCGTTTGCTGCTGGGACTGCGGATGAGGGTGGGCTGAGGGGTGGGGTGAGGGCTGGCTGAGCGGCTGGCTGTGGGCCTGGGTCGAGACGCAGTGGGGATGGGGAGGGGGTGGGTGATGGGGTGGAGGGCAGGGCTCGGGGGCCAGGGGCTGCAGCTGCGGCCTGTGCTGGATTAGGAGCTTGGGCAGGGTCTGTTGCTGGGGCAGTTGCTGCTTCATCAACTGGTGCTGCATCGGGGTGTAGGGAGCTGTAGTGAACAAAGACACCGACCATTAGCACAGAGCAACGTCACACCTCCCAACACGCCGCCCCACTCCGCACAGCAACTAAGCTAAACTAAACTAAGCTAAACTGAGCTAAGCTAAACTAAAATAAGCTAAGCCATGTTAAGCTAAACCAAGCCATGCTAAACTAAACTAAGCCATGCTAAGTTGAACCAAGCCAAGATGAACTAAACCAAGTTGAACTGAACTAAGTTGAACTAAACCAAGTTGAACTAAACTAAGTTGAACTAACCTAAGCTAAACTAAGCTGAACTAAATTAAACAGGCCCCTTTTCCGGTGTGTTCTGTTCTGTTCTGTGTTGAAGCCAAATGATCAACCATGCCCCTATTTTTTGTTTTTAAACGGACAGACAGCTTGTCAAACATCTCACGAGGGATGGGCACAATGTTGGAGTTGGTGACATCTCCACCATGAGATGATCTGACCCACCTTCTCCCTCTCTGTATCCCTGCTGCTTACCAGGAGCGATGAGTTGCTGTGCGCTTGTCGGAATCTGCAGCCGGGTTACCGTGGAGACGCGAGACTCGATGCTGGACGGGGTCAGGTTCTCCCCTTTCTTGGCGTTCTCGGGGCCCGGTTCTAACACGTTGATCTTGGAGGAGACACTTTGGCCGGCTGTCTTCACGTGGCTCATTGAGAGGGGCTGCGTCTGACACGTGCCTTTCAGCGGGACGCTTTGAGGAGATGGAGCGGGCAGCACTCCCAATTGCTGGCTCCGAACCGCTAGATTATGAACCTAAGATCCAAGAGAGAGATCAAGAGCTACAGGTTCCAACTGTCCCACAAAAGGTTGGATTTAGGTTGCAGAATATAGTGTTACCGCCAGAGAGAAAGGGTGGCACAGTGATGTAGCTGGTAAAGCTGCTGCCTCACAGTGCCAGAGAGCCCTAGTATGTAGAGAGTGGATGAGAAAGTGGGATAATATAAACTAGTATGAGCGGATGATTGATGTTGGCATGAACCTGTTGGGCTGAAGTGCCTGTTTCTATGTTGTATCTCTAAACAAAAGTACATATTAAAAAACTGGAAGGGCCACAATGAGGTAGATTTGACTTTTATATATTATCCCTGTAGCTGTAACACACTATTCTGAACTCCATTCCCATTCTCTTTGCACCAGCATTTGTACTCGTGTATGGTTCGATCTGCCCATATATCATGCAAAACAAAGATGTTCACTGAAAAAGACACAAAGTGCCGCAATACCTCAGCAGGTCAGTCAGCATCTCTGGAGAACATGGATAGGCGACGTTTTGTATCGGACCCTTCTTCAGTACCTATCCGAAACGTCGCCTTTCCATGTTCTCCAGAGATGTTGCCTCACCCGTTGAGTTGCTCCAGCACTTTGTAAACCAGCATTTGTGGCACAGTGACACTACAGTAAAGTTGCTGCCTTATAGCGGCTGAGACCCGGCTTCGATCCTGACTACGGTTGCTATCTGTATGGAGTTTGTAACGTTCTCTGTGACCGCATGGGTTTTCTCCGGGTGCTCTGGTTTCCTCCCACACTCCAAAGATGTACAAGTTTATGAATTGTCCCTATTGTGTAAGATACTGCTATTGTAAAGGGTGATCACTGGTGGGCACAGACTTGGTGGACTGAAGGGCCCATTTCCATCCTGCACCTTTAAATCTTTTGTTCCTTGTGTCTTAAGCTTTTGATTGTATCTTGGTACACGTGACAATCATAAGCCAACACCAATACTAACAAGGAAACAAAGAGCTGTAGTAACTCAGTGGGTCATACAATATTCCTGGGGAACATAGATAGTTGACAATTCGGGTCCAGACCCTTCTTCATACTCTTCTTTGGCCTGATACATCACCTATCCATGTTCTCCATAGATGCTGCCTGACCTGCTGAGTTACTCCAGCACTTTGTGCTCTACACTTCATTGATTGATTAAAAGATGCAACATGGAAACAGGCCCTTAAGCCCACACCGACCATCGATCGCCTGTTCACACTAGTTCTATGTTATCCCACTTTCTCATCCACTCCCCTATGCACTAGGAGCAATTTTATGTGTGGACAATTAACCTACACACCTGCACAGTCTTTAGGATGTGGGAGGAAACTGGAGCACCTGGAGAAACCCATGCAGTCACAGGGAGAACGGACAAGCTCCACACAGGCTGAGATCGGAATTGAACCCGGGTCTCTGGTCTAGTGCCGCACTTCCATATGCAGATTTTCATTAAATTTCTTCAAAAATGTATTTTGACTCTTGACAACCTGCCTGAATCATAAAATTATAGAGTAGTGGAGCATGAAATGGGCCCTTCGGCCCAATTTGCCCACACCGACCAACATGTCCCATCTACACTAGTCCCACCTGCTTATGTTTGGCCCATATCCTTCTAAGCCCGTCCTATCCATGTAACTGTCTAAATGTTTCTTAAACATTGTAATAGTACCTGCCTCTACTACCTCCTACAGCAGCTCGTTCCATTCACCCACCACCCTTTGTGTTAAATAGGTTAACCCTCACTCTCACAGCGCCAGTGACCTGGGTATAACCTGACCTGGTGTTGCCTATGTGTGGAGTTTGCATGTTCTCCCTATGACCACATGGGTTTCCTTCAAGTGCTCCAGTTTCCTCCCACATCCCAAAGACATGCGGGTTTGTAGGTGCTGATAAGAGTCTTGGCATCAACAATAAACCTTCCCTTTTGTACACTGACATAAGATTATCCAATGCAAGCACATAGTCATACAGCACGGGAACAGGTCCTTCGGCCCAATTCATCCATGCCAACCAAGATGCCTGGGTTAGGCCCAAATCCCTCGAAACATTTCCTATCGATGAACCTTTCCAAGTGTCTTTTACATGATAAATTTAAATGTTTGAATGATAAATTTAAACATTTAAACGATAAATTTAAATGCTAATTTTAAATGTTAAATAATAAATGATCCCAGAGTGTGTGGACCTGCCTTGCAAAGGGACAAAGCTCTCAGCACCAGCAGCAATGAAGAGTTCGGTGAAGGTTGGCACTTGTATTTTGTTGCGTTTCCCTGGGATGTCTGACTGTAACAACTCACCTGAGTGGGTGCAGATACCGAAGAGGAGGAGGAAGCAACAGGAATGTCTGGCTGGACAGTGGCTACAGTAGCAGTGGGAGTGAAAATCAGCTGCAGAGATAGAGAGAAGATCAGGAAAGAGCAGGAACAAAGATGAACAAAGATGTACAGCACAAGAACAGGCCCTTCGGCCCATGCTGTCTGTGCCGAACGTGACGCCAAGATATACTCATCTGCTCGCACATGATCCATATCACTGAACGTGGAACAGTGCAGCACAAGAACAGGCCCTGTTCTTTGGCACAATGTCTGTGCCAAATATGATGCCAAGACCAATTCTTATGTGCCTGCATGTGATCTATATCCCTCCATTTCCAGTATGTTCATGTGTCTATCTAAAAGCCTCTTAAGCACCTCTATCGTATCTACCTCCACCACCACCGCAGGCAGCACGTTCCAGGCACCTATCACACTCTGTATTAAAAAATCCTGGCCCATACATCTTTAAACTTTCCCCCTCACACCTTAAAGATATGCCCCCTAATCATTGACATTTCCACTCCTGAAAAAGAATTCTGACTGTCTATCTTATCTACACCACTCGTCATTTCATATACTTCTTAACTAATCTCCCCTCAACCTCCGGCATTCCAGAAAAAAACAATCCAAGTCTGTCCAAACTTCTCCTTTTAGCTATTATAGGTATCTACTATTCTAGGCAGCATTCCGAGTGTCATGAGAAACAAGCAAACACTCTGCTTCCAAAGGGCTAACTTTTCACCTGCTGCCTCAGAAAAGGAGCCAACATAATCAAAGACTTGTCACACCCGGTCATTTCTTCTCCACCCTACTCTTGTTGTGCATAAGGTACAAAAGCTTGAAAGCGTGCATCATCAGACTTAGGAATAGTTTGTCCCCTCTGTTACCAGGTTTCTGAACGGTCCTTCCATAAGCTAAGATACTGTCTAATTCCCCTCTATCCCATTTTCCAGTCTTGATTTTCCATCTCTACCCCATTGCAGACATTGGACTTTATCAATGGAACTGGTACTCAACAATGATGAGAACTATATTCTGCACACTGTATTTTCCCCTTTTGTACTTGTGTTTGACTTGATTTTATTAGTGCATCGTATTTTCTGATCTGATTGGATAGAATGCATAAGTCTGTAAGTTATAAGAGCAGAATTAGGCCATTCAGCACATCAAGTCTACTCCACATTTCAATCATAGCTGATCTATCCTACTCTCTCAACCCAATTCTCCTGCTGTCTCCCCATAACCCCTGACACACATACTAATCAAGAATCTGACCATCTCTGCTTTAAAAATATCCATTGACTTGGCATCCATAGAAACATTGAAAATAGGTGTAGGAGTAGGCCATTCGGCCCTTCGAGCCAGCAATACAATTCAATATGATCAAGGCTGATCATCCAAAATCAGTACCCCATTCCTGCTTTCTCCTCTATATCTTTTGATTCAGTTAGCCCTAAGAGCTCTACCTAACTCTCTCATGAAAACATCCAGTGATTTGGCCTTCACTGCCTTCTGTGGCAGAGAATTACACAGATTCACAACTCTCTGGGTAAATAATACCCCTTATTCTTACACTGTGACCCCTGGTTCTGGACTCCCCCAACATTGGGAACATTCCACAGCCTTCTGTGGCAATGAATTTCACAGATTCACCACCATCTGACTGAAGAAATTCCTCCTAGTTTCCTTTCTAAAAGTACATCCTTTTAATCTCAGGCTCTGGCCTCTGGTCCTAGACTCTCCCGCTAATGGAAATATCTTCTCCACATTCACTCCGTCCAGGCCTTTCACTATTCTGTAAGTTTCAATGAGGCCCCTCCTCATCCTTCTAGACTGCAGCGAGTACCAGCCCACAGTGCTGTCAAAGTGACACAACATTCCAATCCATTGGTCAGCCGCAGAGTAGGTGCCGTTCCCGTGAGTGTAACGCCGGTTCGCCCGCTGCATGACACTCACCATCTGGGCTCTGAGATACATCTGGGCTTGGCTGGCAGTGAGGGTTGGGGTGGTGTTGCCGAGCAACATGGCTTGTTGGGTGATGCCACTGCCCGAGGCGTTTGCAGTCTGGGTGCGACTCACCAGCTGAGGGGCAGCGGAGGGAGGCGAGAGATTAATCTGCACATGAGAGAAACCCCCCCAACCCAAAAAAATAAGACGCATTAAAGTCAAGCTAGAACAGAATGTCATCTTGCATGCAAAACAGATCAGAGATTATGGAAACGTGCAATACAGAAACCTAATCACACACCGGAATTAATGGTTTCCCCATTCTCTTCTCCATACTGTGGACAGAAGGAACTACAGATACCGGTCTACAAAAAGGGACATGTAGTGCTGCAGTAACTCAGCAGGCCAGGCAGCATCTCTGGAGGACATGGATGAGTGACATTTCAGGTCGGAATCTTTCTTCAGACTGATCGTACAATCATTCTGGTACATACTTCTCTCCTCAACCTCTGATGTTCCAGTGGAAACAATCCAAATTTGTCCAGCCTCTCCTTGATACTCATACCCTTGTAGGATCTACTGGGATTTCCTGAAGCCCCTTTTACCTACATTCTCACCAATCATAACCCGTGTGCAGATATGACCAATTAGTGCGTCCGACATTGGAGTTGTTATTGAGTTCTTGTGAGGCTGCTGGCGAGTTGCCAGCGGTGACAGGCTGCATGCAAAACCAACGTGGGCGTAAAGGCCCCACACCCTCTAATCAAAGCAGAATTCTGGTCAAATTCTTCTCCACCTTCTCCAAAGCCTCCAACCATGTCTCCCGTGGGGGCTGCGGGTAGGGAACGGCTAAGGGTAGGGAACGGCTGCGTTGGGGGAGCAGACCCAAGGGGTCTGCCATTGGTCTAGTTTATTTTACTTTTCCTTTTCATCGGTTGGAGCTGCATACTAAATCTCGTTCCACTGACGTGCAATGACAATTAAAAAAAATATATTATTATTATGTCCTTCCTGTAATGGGGCAACCAGAACTGCATGCAATACTACAAAACCAACGTGGGCGTAAAGGCCCCACACCCTCTAATCAAAGCAGAATTCTGGTCAAATTCTTCTCCACCTTCTCCAAAGCCTCCAACCATGTCTCCCGTGGGGGCTGCGGGTAGGGAACAGCTAAGGGTAGGGATAGACGTATCATTTCACTTGCACGTTTTGTGCAATGTGACAAATAAACCGTTGTATTGTATTGTTGTATTGTACAAATGCTGAAAATCCTACTACAGTCATTCTGAATAAGGATCCCAACCTGAAATGCCGCCTGTCCACGTTCTCCAAAAACGCTGACCCGCTAATCCCGCACTTTGCCTCTTTTTTTTAGTAAACTGGTACCTTGTGTCTACAATAACCTATTATCTAAATGGTGGCCGACTAGGAAAAGGGGAGATGCAGCGAGACCTGGGTGTCATGGTACACCAGTCATTGAAAGTAGGCATGCAGGTGCAGCAGGCAGTGAAGAAAGCGAATGGTATGTTAGCTTTCATAGCAAAAGGATTTGAGTATAGGAGCAGGGAGGTTCTACTGCAGTTGTACAGGGTCTTGGTGAGACCACACCTGGAGTATTGCGTACAGTTTTGGTCTCCAAATCTGAGGAAGGACATTATTGCCATAGAGGGGGTGCAGAGAAGGTTCACCAGACTGATTCCTGGGATGTCAGGACTGTCTTATGAAGAAAGACTGGATAGACTTGGTTTATACTCTCTAGAATTTAGGAGATTGAGAGGGAATCTTATAGAAACTTACAAAATTCTTAAGGGGTTGGACAGGCTAGATGCAGGAAGATTGCTCCCGATGTTGGGGAAGTCCAGGACAAGGGGTCACAGCTTAAGGATAAGGGGGAAATCCTTTAAAACCGAGATGAGAAGAACTTTTTTCACACAGAGAGTGGTGAATCTCTGGAACTCTCTGCCGCAGAGGGTAGTCGAGGCCAGTTCATTGGCTATATTTAAGAGGGAGTTAGATGTGGCCCTTGTGGCTAAGGGGATCAGAGGGTATGGAGAGAAGGCAGGTACAGGATACTGAGTTGGATGATCAGCCATGATCATATTGAATGGCGGTGCAGGCTCGAAGGGCCGAATGGCCTACTCCTGCACCTAATTTCTATGTTTCTATAACTCTCAGAGAGCTCAACTCCAACATAACTTCCCTCTGAATGCTCCTAGTTTAGTTCAGAGATACAGCATGGAAACTGGCCCTTCGGTCCAAGTCCATGCCGACCATCGATCACGCATTCACAGTTGTTCTATGTTGTCCAACTTTCTAATTCGCTCTAGGGGCAATTTTGAGTTTTTAGTCAAGTGGTACTGCCAATACAGCTACTGCCTCATAGCTCCAAGTTCAATCCTGACCTCCAGTGCTATCTGGGTGGATGTTCTTCTTGTAACTTCGTGGGTTTCCTCCGTGTGCTCCTAGTTCCTTTCCACATCCCAAGGACGGCCAGTTTGAACATCAATTCGCCTCTATAAATTGCCCCTGATGTATAGGGAGTGGATGCGAAAGTGGGAAAACATAGAGCTAGTGTGAACAGGCAATCAATAGTCGGCATGGGCTTGGTGGGCCAAAGGGCCTGTGTTCATGCTATATCTTTAAAGACTAAACCATTAAGGGCCTGTCCCACTTAGGCAATTTTTTAGGCTACTACAGATGACTAGGCTGTCGCCACATGGTCACCTGTATGGTCGTGAGTAGTCTCCTCAGTCGCCCAAAAAGTCGTAGCGTCTTTCTGGTCACCCCTGGATTTTCAACATGTTGAAACATTTTTGGAGACAATCAGCGACAGTGGGTTTGACGCCAATGAGCGCAGCTTGACTTCCCCTGACGTAGGCGCTGTCGTAGTTGTCGCCAATTTAACGTAGGTTGTCGCCGGTTCTGACTTTGGGGTTTTTTTGTTGTTAAAGTAATGATTCTATTTCAAATTTTATGTGGAAGTGGGGTCCAGTCACCATTTTTTCAGCACCCTGATACGACTATGACAGTCACCGGCAGTCGCCTAAAAAAAGCCTAAGTGGTTCAGGCCCTTTAGGCTCCTAAGAACTACACACACTAACCTCAATTAACAATGGACTGATTTTAGTTGCACTAAGTACTTTGGAATTTTGTTTTGCAGTAGGACTGGGGTTATTACTTTGTTGTATTTTTATCTATTCCATACCATCTATTGTGCGTACTGCATTTACAGGCCTGTTATGCTGCTGCAAGTAAGAATTTATTTCTTCTGTCGGTACATTTAGTCATCAAGTCATAAAGTCATACAGCATGGAAACAGGCTTGCCCACACTGACCACCATGGCCCATCTACACTCGTCCCACCTGCCTGCATTTGGCTCATATCCCTCCAAACCAATCCTATCTATGTTCCTGTCCAAATGTTTTTTGAAACGTTGTGATCGTACGTTATGATATGACAATGAAACACTCTGGACTCTCTGAAGAGCATCCTGCTGCACTGTTCCCTTTAGTATTAACACATCGCGAGGATGTTGGTGACTCACTGAGGTTTGTGACCCACTCTGTTGTTGACTGGCGCCTCCTGTTGGAGAAGATGACTGACGTCCGCCTCCCTGAAATTGCAGTGGGAAGAATAATGAGAAACACACATCACAGGGTCAAGTGTGAGGCCTTAGCCTCCGAGGAACCAGACACTGAAACCTCACGCTACATTATTAATACCTTTCCCAAGTTCAACTGCAATATACATTACCTTCAAGACAGAGCATAACTTAACTACCACCAGTCTCTTCCCACATTATTTTATTGATTTAGACTTTAGGCTTTAGGCATACATCACAGAATCAGGCGACCGAGTCCGCACCAACCAGCAATCGTCCGTACACCAGTTAATAGTTCTATCCTACACACTAGGGACAATTTACAATTTTATCAAACCCAATTAGCCTACAAACCTGTACATCGAGAATGTGGGAGGAAACTGGAGCACTCGGAGAAAACCCACGCTGTCACAGGGAGAACGTATAAACTCTCTACAGACAGCACCCATAGTCAGGGTCGAACCCGGGACTCTGATGCTGTAAAGAAGCAACTCTACCGCTGCACCACTGTGCCGCAGCTTCATAGAGTCCTACAACATGAAATCGGCCCTTCAGGCCAACCTGCCCACACCGACCAGGATGCCTCACCTACTCTCGTCCCAGCTACCCATGTTTGGCCCATATCTCTCTAAAACCTATGCAATCCATATACTTGTCCAAATGCCCTTCAAATGTTGTCATTGTACCTGCTTCAAATACCTCCTCCGGCAGCTCTTCAGGCAACATTCTACCCCAAGGTAAGCTCGGAGTTGTTATCCACACTCTTCCCCCCACCCCCACACCTGTCCCCCCAAACCGCCATCCGAACCCTCTCCCCGTCCCCCGAGATCTCACCTGCTGGACGGATGTCAAGCTCTGGATCTGGGTGCTGCTCAGCTGTTGCTGTTGCAGTGCTGCGGTCTGCAGCATTAAATGCTGCTGCTGCGCGGCATACATCTGCTGCAGGTACTGGGCTGCAGTGCTGGGCTGTCGGTGCAAGGCTTGCTGGATCACCTGCGGGGGGACAAGACAACGTCAGACTTACCAATGAAGGAACATAGAATTGCAGATAATGATTTACGCAAAAGGACACAAAGTGCTGGAGTAACTCAGCGGGTCAGGCAGCGCCCCTGGATAGAGGACATTTCAGGTCAGGACCATTCTTCAGACGTGATATGTCACCTACCGATGTTCTTCAGAGATGCCACCTGACCCACTAAGTTACTCCAGCACTTTATATCCTTTCTTCAGACTTTAAAAGGTGCGCGCCACACTGTAAGCTCCCGTCTCCACTCATCATGAACTGGTTCTGATTGTAGAGACGTCCTTTCTCACCACTCCTGTGTGATTTTTATGTCACACGCAGGACTGTGGAAGCACGGTCTCCACATCATGCGATTGCTGTACGATTTCTGACCTAAAGATAGGTATGTTACAAAACTTACCTTCAGCGGCGCTGCAGTTCTGCCACTATGCCCTTTGAGAGGGGGGCGAGATTAAAATGCTGTTTTGTCCTGCGTGTCGGGAATCGATTTTCTCAGGCTGTTAAGCTGCTGAAGAATAATCGATCCAACTTGCGTTCTCTGAAGTTTTTTATAAACATCGCTGGATAATTTAATCGCAGCAGTAAAATAAAAATAGACTTCTAACGCCGTCAACGCCGACAACGGGACGGATCTCACGTATGGGAGAGCTAAAGGTAAGCCGTTTATTTTACATATAAACTTGCTTTTTAGAATTACATTAATCCAAGTTTTACGTTGCGAAAAGGTGATTTAAGCCCCATACGAACTGGCAGTGTTTTTCCTGCCGATATGGGATTTAAATTCACCGCAAACCACACGTTCCAAACAATCGCGTTCCACAAAATCCCACTCGCAAGGTGATTAAAATGGCCATTAATTTGCAGGAATTAAACACTAAATTTGTTCCATTTGGCCTATAAATTCATGACAATGAGATTTAAAAATTATGTTATATTGTGAATTTTAGTGTGAATGTTATTTGGACACTTAGGCTATTTAAAAATGTTAACCTTTTCTTAAGAAATGGATAGATGTTTAGATCTAGTTATTAAATTTTGTAATTAGCTACATTTAGGTGACTAACTAATTATATGCTTTAATTTCAGGTCATCCAAGTAAGATTGTTTCATATTTGTTTCAGAATGCTTCAATCTATAATGACTGAAAATTTCATTCAGTTCTTTTAATTTTTAAGAAAGTTATGGGCTTTTGACTGTCCTTGATTACAGCTTTTGAGTTGTCAATGGAAAAGCAATAGGGAACAAGATGCTAATTTCCGAGTATGAAAATGGCCATTACCTTTTTAATACTGAAGATATGAAAGTGAATTAGGTGTCAAATTAAACTTCTTTTTATGCTTTATCTGATGGGATAAATTGCAGACTTGATTTTTAAAATCTCAAAATTTTGTAACATTGCTACTATAGACTAAAAAAAGGTGTTGGCAAAAAGAGGGGGGGGGAAGAAGGTGGGAGGATGAGAGAGGGAGGATGAGAGAGGGAGGGGGAGAGAAGAATGGGAGAGAGGGAGCGGGAGAGTGGGAGGGGGGGAGAGGGAGAGAGGGGGAGACTGCTGCTACGTACGGTGGCAGCAGAGGATAGGGAGGAAAGGTAGAATTGTTCGGTGAACTTTTGTAACTTTGTTGGCGCCAGAAACGTGGCGGCATTTGTGTACTGCCGAGGTGAGGTATGCTATATGATTCTACCAGTTTGCATGCAAAACCAAGCATTTCTCGGTACCTAGGCACATGTGACAATAAAATATAATTGAACGAAGAGTACGTACCTGAACAGCTTGTCGGTCCGAGCTGCTGTAGACTGAGATTTGAGGACCCTGAGCCCTGGGAGATGTGCTGACAGTGGTAGTTGTTGTGCATGTTGTAATACTTTGATCATTTTCCATGGCTGTGCAGGTCCTGACAATCAATGCATCGGGTACAACGATCAAACGCAGGGTTTCAAAGCTGCAAGGTTGCAATACAGGAACTTAGCATTCACACCCTTAATGCTGTCATCGAGAGTTACGCTGGCAGTGTCTATATTGGGCAGACTTACCACTTGCCAGTTCCATGGAAGTCAGTTACAAAGAGAGCTGGCATAAAAAACACTATAGACCACATCCTGGCCGCTGTACTGATCAGTATAAATGAAGATCAGAAAAGGTAATTGGGTACAGGAGCTGCAGGTGTTTGATTCTTGAGCAGAATAAAATGACAAGGAAGATGAAGAGGAATTTATTTTAGCCACAGGATGGTAAGTCAGTGGGATTCATTCCCACAGATGGCTGTGGAGGCCAAGTTATTGGGTAACTTTAATGCAAAGATTGACAGATTCTTCATTAGTAAGGGTGTCAAAGGTTATGGGGAGAAGGCAGGAGAATGGGGTTGAAGAGGAAAGATAGATCTGCCACGATGGAATGTAGAATCGATGGGCCAAATGGCCTAATTCTGCTCCCATGAGTCATGAGAATACAATGTACTGGAGGAACTTAGACAGCAGTCTGAAGAAGGGTCTCGACCCAAAATGTCACCCATTCCTTTACTTCAGAGATGCTACCTCATCCGCTGAATTACTCCAGCATATTGTGTCTACCTTCGATTTAAACCAGCATCTGCAGTTCTTTCTTACACAAACTTAGACAGCATCTGTGGAGGAAATTGATGGAACCCTACTTCAGACTGGTGGAAACCATAATAGAGAGGAGCAGAATTAGGCCATTCAGACCATCATGTTGGTACGAGACTCTTCTTCAGACTGCTTCGATTTCTCTATGTTTCCTCTTCCCACTGTCCCCTTCCATCCAAATCCCTCCGCCTTTACATTTTACTCCCTTTCTCTCCAAATATGACACCCTTTGTCCGCTTTACAGCTTTAGCCTTTGTCACTAACTCCACCAATCTACCAATCAACGTGTACCCACCTATCACATGCCAGGCTGTGTCCCAGTCCCACCTCCCTTTTCCAGCTTTCTCCTCCCTTCTCTATCTGTCTAATCATGTCGTCTGTCCATTCCCTCCACAGATGCTGCCTAATCCACTGAGTTCCTCCAGCACTTTCTCTTTTGCTGAAGATACTTCTCGAGAAGGACTGCAGAAAAGATTCACAAGGATGTGCAAAAGGACACAACCCAATGGTATGAGGATTGAATTTTCCAATTTTACGTAACCCCTCCCCCTCCCAATCCCTTCTCGCCCCCACTCCCTCCCTTTCTTTACACCACACCCTGCGCCCCACCTGGACTCGCACTCATCCCCCCCCCCCCCCCCCCCCCCCCCCCCCCCCCCCCCTCCCACCCGCTCCCCCGCCCCCCACCCCCCCCCCGCCTTGAATCCCCCCCGCCCCCTCCCTCACTCCCCCCCCCACCCCCACCCCCCCCCCCCCTCTCTCTCCCTCCCTCACACCTCGTCGCCGTGCTTTGTCCTGCCTCTTCTCTCTTCCAGCTTTCTTTTCTTGCTCCCCACCCCCCCCCCCTCCCCAATGCCCCCCGACACACACACAATCAGTCTGAGGAAGCTTCCCGACCCAAAACTTCACCTATCCATGTTATCCAGAGATGCTGCCTGACCCATTGAGTTACTCCAGCACCTTCTGTCCTCTTTTCACAATGATGTTGCCTGGATGGGCCTTGAGTTATGAAAACAGGCTGGATAGGCTGGGACTGTTCACCATGGAGAGTAGGATGTTGAGGGGTGACCTTACAGAGGTATATAACATCTTGAGGGCCTTAGATAAACCCAGTCTTTTATCCAGGGTGAGGGAGTATGGAAGAGAGGTGGGGGCGGGGCAAAGCCTGGCAAATGACAGGTGGATACAGGTGAGGGGGAGTGGGCTTGATTGGCACATGGGATTTGCACAGAGATGAGGAAAAATGAGGTTCTAATTCACTCTCACCCACTCACGCTGCATTAATCCACTACAATGCCTTTCCACACGCGTAGTGTGATTCTACACCGGAGCTATGTTAGTCCAAGCTGGCACAATTCAAATCCAGACTGGGATCTCTTCACCACATTAACAGGGTGCTGTAATATTTCCTGTGGCTTGTGGGTTCTGAATGAGATGAACCAGTGGCCACACAGGCTGACAGCTCTGTACGAGCAGACCAGCAAAAGCATTGACAGCTTGGTCCGAAGTCAGAAACAACTTAGGCATTGGAAACTAGTCTCCCTGCGTTAAAATGCCAAGACAGCGGTAATTAAGTGCAATGAGGAGAAATATTGAAGATTTTACTGCTGTTAGTAATCACACTCCACCAGAACGCATTTACAAGCTGACACACAGTACCGCTGCATCATTGCTAATGTGTTGCTGGAGCCACGTTAGTCGTGTGAAGAAAAAGCTCTTGTGTTTGGGAATTACCTGACAGGGAAGAAATTTACTAACGTATTGTTAGCCCGAGTATGACGCACGATATAACTACCGAGGAAATTTGTAGGGAAGTGACAAGCCTTAGCTTAATTCCACATCGTGGCTGAAAGATATCCAAGACTATCTGCTTACCCACAAGATTTACCCGCGGATATGCAGAATACAGAATGAATCAGGAACACCGTTGATGTAGAACAGGGCCACACAGGAGTAGACCCTTCGGCCCACGATGTCTGTGCCAAACAGGATGCAATCCCTCGGTAGTCAACCATTTCAACTCCCCTTCCCTTTCACAAAATGATCTTTCTGTCCTGGGCCTTCTCCATTGCCAGAGTGAGGCTACAGGCAAATTGAAGGAACAGCACCTCATATTTTGCTTGAGTAGCTTACAACCCAATGAAATGAACAATGAGTCCTCCAATTTTAGGCTAACCTAGTATGAATGTCGAATTCTCTAATTTTAAGTAACTTAATCTTCCCCTCTCCTCACCACCCTCCCTCCTTACTCCCTTCCTCCTCTCTAGTCATTTTACCTATTCCACAGATCTCCATATTGTTTCACTTGAGATCACACATTCCCTAGTCAAAAAAGGGCCTACCAGGCACCGCCCTGCTTGAGAGCATTTGTGGCTAGCCCTGATTGATCCTGGTCTTTTCTCGCCTCCAGCTCCTCACCTCCTCCCCCCCCCCCCCCCACCTACTTTCTCCCCATTTAAAACATCACCCATCCCATTTTCTCCAATGATGCTGCCTGACCCGCTGAGTTACTCTAGCACTTTAATAATAATAATAATGCATTTTATTTGCTGGCGCCTTTCTGGACACCCAAGGACACCTTACAGGACATAAAATCACAATACATTTATCAATATTAAAATCGTTGATTAAAAACAAAAACCAAAAAAACAAAAAATACACAAAACATTTTAAGTCATTAAAATCAGGGTGAACATGGTGGAAGTTATGTCGGGTATGCTAATCTAAACAGGGTGTTTTGAGTTGTGATTTGAATTGATCGATGATGTCCAGGTGACAGATGGGAGGTGGGAGAGTGTTCCAGAGACATGGGGCAGAGCAGCTGAAGGCTCTGGCACCCATGGTGCTGAGTCTAAATGTGGGGACAGTTAAAATTGCAGCTGAGGAGGAACGAAGTGACTGGGAAGGAGTGTATGGTAGCAGCAGGTCAGAGAGGTATTGGGGAGCAACGTGGTGTAGGGCTTTGAAGGTCAGCAGTAAAATCTTGTAGTTAATCCGGTGGTGCACAGGGAGCCAGTGGGGTTGAGTGAGGATGGGTGTGATGTGGTCCGATGATCTGGTGCGGGTGATGATCCAGGCTGCAGAGTTCTGAATGCATTGGAGGCGCCTATCTTAAACTAATCTCCCCTTCGTGCATGTGATCCATATCCCCCCTGTTCATTCTGGTTGTGGGGTGATCAGAATTGTTGCATCCCACATCTTTGAAAGAGCTTTCTAATTCTCCTCCCTGCTGCTTTCTCTCTTTCAAAAGGTCTGAAGTTCTTATTTAGACTCCCATATGTGTCTAATTGTCCTATCTGCTTCCACCATCATCCTGGAAGCGCGCTCCAGGCACCCATGTGTAAAAAAAACACGTCACGCACATCTCCATTAAACTTTACCACTCTCACTTTAAAACAATGCCCTATAGTTTTTAACATTTCCACGCTAGGATAAAGGTTCTGACCATCTACCCGATCTATGCCTCTAGGGGCATTTCTAAACTTCTATCAGGATTCCATCAGCCTCCGATATTCCAGCAAAAAACAACCCAATGTGTCCAACCTCTTAGATGACAGGGTATTAAGTATAAGGAGACGTTGAGCAAACTTGGATTATTTTCTCTGGAGACTCAGAGCTTGAGAGGACACCTGATAGAAGGATAATGAGAGGAACAGATAAGGTAGACAGTCACAACCTATTTCCCAGTGCGGAATTGTCAAAGTCTAGAGGGGTCAAAGGTCAAAGGGGCAAAGTTTAAAGGAGAGGTGCAGGTGAAAGTTTTTTTTTTACACAGAAAATGGTGGATGCCTGGAACATGCTGCCAGAGGTGGTGGTGAGATAGAGGCATGAGATAGCGGCATTTAAGAAACTCTTTTGATAGGCAGGGAATGGAGGGATATGAATCACATGCAGGCAAAGGAGATTAGTTTAATTTGGTATCATGTTTGGCACAGACATTGTGAGCTGAATTGCCTGTTCCTTTGCTGTACTGTTTTATGTTCTAAATTCTTTGGGTGGTGCAGTGGTGCAGTGGGTACAGCTGCCACCTCACAGTAGTTTGATCCTAACCTCGGGTGCTATCTGTGCGGAGTTTGCACATACTCTCCCTGCAACCCCGTGGGTTTCCCACCGTGCGCTCTGGTTGCCTCCCACATCCTAAAGATGTGGAAGTAAAAACTGGGAACTGGAGTAAAATTGCCCCCGAGTGTGACAATAGACAATAGGTGCAGGAGTAGGCCACTCGGCCTTTCGAGCCAGCACCGCCATTCATTGTGATCATGGCTGATCATCCATTCCTGCCTTCTCCCCATATCCCTTAACTCCGCTATCGTTAAGAGCTCTATCTATCTCTCTTGAAAACATCCCGAGAAATAGTCTCCACTGCCTTCTAAGGCAGAGAATTCCACAGATTCACAACTCTCTGGGTGAAAACGTTTTTCCTCATCTCCGTTCTAAATGGCCTACCCTTTATTGTTAATCTGTAGCCCCTGGTTCTGGACTCCCCCAACATTGGGAGCATGTTTAGTGCCTCTAGCATGTCCAATCCCTTCATAATATTGTATGTTTCAATAAGATATCCTCTCATCCTAAATTCCAGTGTATACAAGCCCAGTCGCTCCATTCTTTCAACATCTGACAGTCCCGCCATCCCGCGAATTAGTCTCGTGAACCTACACCACACTCCCTCAATAGCAAGAATGTCCTTCCTCAAATTTGTAGACCAAAACTGCACACAATAATCCAGCTGTAGTCTCACTTGGGTCCTGTACAACTGCAGAAGGACCTCTTTGCTCCTAAATTCAATTCCTCTTGTTATTAAGGCCAACATGACATTAGCTTTCTTCACTGCCTGCTGTACCTGCATGCTAACTTTCAGTGACGGATGAACAAGGACATCCAGATCTTGTTGCACTTCCCCTTTTCCTAACTTGATACCATTCAAATAATAATCTGCCTTTCTGTTCTTGCCACATTAAACTGCATCTACCATGCATCTGCCAATTCACCAAACCTGACTAACTCACCCTGCATCTTCATAGCATCCTCTTCACACTACCACCCAGCTTTGTCTCATCTGCAAATTTGCTAATGTTACTTTTAGAAATATAGAAACATAGAAAATAGGTGCAGGAGTAGGCCATTCGGCCCTTCGAGCCTGCACCGCCATTCAATATGATCATGGCTGATCATCCAACTCAGTACCCTGTACCTGCCTCCCTTTAGCCACAAGGGCCACATCTAACTCCCTCTTAAATATAGCCAATGAACTGGCCTCAACTACCTTCTGTAGCAGAAAATTCCACATCCCTTCATCTAAATTTTAATCCCTTCATCTAAATCATTATATTGTAAATAGCTGCGGTCCCGAGCCTTCCTGTACCCCACTAGTCACTGACTGCTATTCTGAAAAGAACCCGTTAATCCCTACTCTTTGTTTACTGTCTGCCAACCAATTTTCTATCCATGCCAGTACCCTAATACCATGTGCTCTAATTTTACCCACTAATCTCCTATGTGGGACCTTATCAAAGGCTTTCTGAAAGTCCAGGTACACTACATCCTCTGGATCTCCCTTGTCCATTTTCCTAGTTACATCCTCAAAAAATTCCAGAAGATTAGTCAAGCATGATTTCTCCTTCGTAAATCCATGCTGACTTGGAAAGATCCTGTTACTGCTATCCAAATGTTCCGCTATTTCATCTTTTATAATTGATTCCAGCATCATCCCCACCACCGATGTCAGGCTAACTGGTCTATAATTCCCTGCGTTGGGAGTGGGTGAGATAGTGGGTGATGGATGGTCAGCATGGACTCAGTGGGACGAAGGGCCTGTTTCCATGCTGTATCTCTAAACTATACTAAACTTTGGGGTGTTAGCAACAAAACTAAACAGCCCTTATCAATGCACCAGCTGCTGGCCCATACTAGGGAATTTGCCCCTGCTGAGGACACAAATATAGTCATGACCTCAGTAAGTTTGATTCCAGGCATGAGATTGCATCGCCCTGCTGCATTAATTTTATCCCTGCCGAAAAGTTGGCCAGGACTGCTCTGATCACTGACGGCATCCTCACACTACCAGGAGCTCATATTTCAGGCACCACAGACCCTTAAGTGTGTTACGTTACTGGCTAGTGGAGATTAACCACAGCGTTGAATGTGGCTAAACTTCTCAGCACGCCATCAATAATGGAGTGCCAATACCTTCCGAGCCGATTTAAGTAAAAAAGCCTGGGCCGTTAAGAGTTTCTCCGCCAGTGTCAAATGACTGCCATGGTGCAATAACCACAGACAATGCTGGAAACATCCATCTATCCAAGACTGCAAGATTGCAGAGCATGTGAACAAGGCTGATTAAAATGGGACATGCTTGCTTTCATTTAAAGACCAAAGATACTGTGTGAGTTACGTAACGAATACGTTGCCTTAAGAGCATTGAGGCAATGGCCTAAAGTTTTGTATACTGGCCAAGTCTGGATTGAGATGCAGAGCATTTGACTAGTAGGTGAAGTATCAGCCAGCAATACATATTAACATGGCCCCATCAATTCCTTAAATGCATGCATGCAGATTTATGGCAAAAAAAAGGGAAAATACCAGTTTTTAACCATTAATAGCCATTCCAAGCGGCTATACGTTAAATCGAGGGAAATCTCTCTCCATTGAATTTGCCTTTGCTGAACTAAGAACTACTTTTGCATGTCATAAGTTGTAGTAGCAGAAATAGGCCATTCGGCCCATCATGTCTACTCTGCCGTTCAATCATGGCTGATCTATCTTTCCCTTTCAATCCCAGTCTCCTGTCTTCTCCCCATAACCCCTGATACCTGTACTAATTAGGAATCTATCAATCTCCACCTTAAAAATATACAGAGACTTGGCCTCCACAGCCGTCTGTGGCAATGAATTTCAGCTTCACCACCCTCCGACCGATCAACATGTCATGCACTACCAGAGTAAATAGACTCTGACAAAGGGCCACAGTTTGTTGTCTGTAGCTTGTGCATGGCAGAGTACCATGGTGTTGCTTGTTCTGCAATTTCTAAAGCCTGCATCAAAAAATCATCACTCGTTTAAGCTGGGGCATAAATGGAACTTTCACATCCCATTTTCGAGCTCTCATGGGACAGTCTAGACAATGCGTCTATCATTACAGTTTGCTTCAAGCTACAGTATTCTACATTCTAGTAGTCATACAGCGTGGAAACAGGCCCTTCGGCCTAACTGGCCCACAACGACCAACATGTCCCTTCTACACTCGTCCCACCTACCTGCCCCATATCCTTCTAAACCTATCCTACCCATGCACCTATCTAAATGATTCTTAAACGTTGCGATAGTACCTGGCTCAACTACCTCCTCTGGCAGCTCATCCCATATACCCACCGCCCTTTGTGTGAAAGCGTTACCCCTCAGGTTCCTATTAAATCTTTCCCCCCCCATCTTAAACCAATGTCTTTTGTAGTAATATTGCAAGCATCAGAATTCTGAACGGTCTTTCCATAAACTATCGTACAGTCTTGATATACCAACCTACCGTATGTGGGATATTGGACTTTTTCTCTGAGGTAGATAAAAATGCTGGAGAAACTCGGTGGGTGAGGCAGCATCTTTGGAGCGAAGGAAAAGGTGACGTTTCGGGTGGAGACCCTTCTTGTCATCTTTTCCTTCGCTCCATAGATGCTGCCTCACCCGCTGAGTTTCTCCAGCATTTTTATCTACCTTCGCTTTTTCCAGCATCTGCAGTTCCTTCTTAAACATGACTTTTTCTCTGGAACTGTTACACCACAATGCTGAGAAAATATATTCTGTCCCCTGGTATTTTTCTCTTTGCTCTACCTGTTGTACTTGTGTCTGGCTTGATTGTATTCATGTATAGTATTATCTGATTTCATTGAATAGCACGCAATCACGATTTTCATTGTAGCTCAGTAAACATAATAATAAGCCATTGCCAATACGAAATATCGATCTTTCACTCAAGGTGATGTATAGTAACCAATTAACTTACCAACCTGCCCGTCTTTGTAGTGTGGGAGGTAATCGGAGCACCTGGGGGGTACGCCATGCGGCAACAGGGAGATCATGGAAACTACTCCCAAATAGCATCTGAAGTCAGGATCAAACTCGCATTACTCTGGTGCTCCGAGGCAGTGGCTCTACCTGTTGCACCATCCTTTTGGGTGGAGAATCGATCCCAATGGTTCAAGATACCATCCTCAAAGGACCAGACCTTTTGCCTAGTTCACAATCTTTTTTTAAAATCGAACCATCCAACAATAATTTGAAAACCTACAAACAACTCGCTCAGTAAGCCAGGCTTACAATATTGTCTCGTGACTTAATAAACAAATGTGAAATTTCATGTTTTCCACCTAATCTCTCCTTTTCTCATACTTTATGTATTTTAATCTCTGGCCTTTGTCCAACTATCTGCCAATCAAACGCCACCCCCCCCCCCCCCCCCCCCCCTCACCTGTATGCACGTATAACGTTCTAGAGGAAGACACACAGTGCTGGAGTAACCCAACGGGTCAGGCAACATCTCTGGAGAAAATGCATAGGTGGCGTTTTGGGTCGAGACCCTTCTTCAGATTAATTGTCGAAGGTGGGGGAGAAGCTGGAAGAGAGTAGGGGCAGGACAAAGCCTGGCAGGTAATAGGCCAATACAGGTAAGGGGTGGGTTATTTAATAGGCAGATGGATTTAATCAAGGTATAACTTTCCAGGCTTTGTCCCGCCCTCACTTCTCTTCCACCTTTCTCCCACCTTCAGCAATCAGTCTGAAGAAGGGTCCTCACCTGCAACATCATCTGTCCATTTCCCTCCTCAGATGCTGCCTGACCCGCTGAGATTCTCAAGCAGTTTGCATTTTTTTTCCAGAGGAGGTAGTTGAGGTGTCCCCTTCCACCTATATCCCTTCCTCTGGCACCTCCTCCATTGGTACGAAAGTGTGAAAATGAATACCTCCAGATTCAGGAACAGTTTCTTCCCAACTGTTATCAGGCAACTGAACCATCTTATCACCAACTAGAAAACGGTCCTGACCTCCCATCTACCTCATTGGAGACCCTCGGATTATCTTTAAACTGACTTTATCTTGCACTAAACATTATTCCCTTTATCCTGTGTCGGTGCACTGTGGACACCTTAATTGTAATAACGTATAGTGTTTCCACTGACTGGTTAGCACGCAGCTAAAAGCTTTCCACCGTACCTCAGTACACGTGAGAATAAAGTAAACTAAACTGAACTCTCCACATTCTAGAGATGCTACCTGAGCTACCGAGATACTCCAGCATTTTGCATCTGTTTTTGTAAAGCAGCATCTGCAGTTCCCCCTTTCTCCATGAAATCTATCTGATGGTTTTATTTTACTTTTCAGATTGCCAAGCACCTTCAGCTATGAGGCTTCCTGGCTCTTAGCCACAGCATTTCCCAGTCTCAGGTCTTGGCATCAGAGTATAATGAGGCAATTCTGGACAGTGAGCACTGTGTCCGTGCCGAACCAAGCAGTGATTGATTATAACTTGACTCGTATGGTCACAAAGCCTTCTCTTTGGACTGTTCCTCACTCTCCAAACTAAAAAAATGTCCTGTCTCTTGCAAAACAGAATACAATCCAGTGCATTCCATGTCTGCTTTCCAGATTGTATGGTTAAATTGCATGATTTACATTCTCTGGAGTTTATTAAATTGAGCGGTGCTTTATATAATCGAGGCATTTAAAATGATACGCAGAACACAAACTTCTGGAGTAACTCAGTGGGTCATACACCATCTCTGGAAAACGTAGCTGGTGACATTTCAGGTGGGTCTGAAGAAAGGTCCTTACCCGAAATGTCACCTATCCATGTTCTCCAGAGATGCTGCCTGATCTGTTGAGTCTTTATCAGTGAAAAAAATTGTTTTGCGTGCTATTTGAACAGATCAAACCATACATGAGTACAACTGCTGGTGCAAAACGAGGAAAGAAACTGCGTGCAGAATAGTGTTACAGCTAGAGGGAACAGCTGCAGTGACATTCCCTCAATCCTGTGGTGAAAATGGATGGGAGATTATTCGATCCAGGACCCTTCTTCAGACTGGTACATAGATTCCCTCCACAGATGCTGCCTGGCCCACTGATTTCCTCCAGCACTTTGTGTTTTGTTCAAGATTCCAGCATCTGTAGTTGCTTGTGTCTCTTTTCAAAATTATAGATGGGCATGATAGATTCCCTGGTGCAAAGGGACATAAACTGAAAATTGGGTTGAAATCAGGAAACAAAAAACAACAGCGGAAACCTCTTCTCCCAATAACCCTTGGGGGTCTAGGACAATTAACAATGGCAAATGGATGGATTTTAGATACAAGAACTATCGATGCTGGTTTACAAAGGAAGACACGGAGTGCTGGAGCACCTCAGTGGGTCAAGCAGCATCATTAGTCTTACATGATAGTTGACGTTTTGGGTTGGAAACCTCCTTCAGACTGATTCAGATTTTAGTTCTACATACTCAAGGACACATAAAATTAAAGCAGGACCCAGCCAGGTGGTCACTTAAGTCTGCTCTGCCATTTAATAAGATCACGGCAGATTTGATCTGGGCCACATGCCGTGTGTGGATGAGAAAGGTGGGATAACACAGAGCCAGTGTGAACAGTCGATCGATGGTCGGCGTGGATTCAGTGGGCTGAAGGGCCTGTTCCTATATTGGATCGCTCAACAAAAAATAAACAATTAAATATCTTTAAATATTTTTATTGTACCTGCCTTAATCACAATCACAATCAATCACAACAATACTTTATTAGCCAAGTATGTTTTGCACCAGACGGGGAATTTCATTTGCCAGGTTAGTCATACAAATAAAAACCAACAGAACACACAAAACACATTTTAACATAAACATCCATCACAGTGCCTCCTCCACATTCCTCACTGTGATGGAAGGCGAAAAAAAGTTAAATCTCTTCCCTTTGCTCTCCCACGGTCGAGGGGCCTCGAACCCTCGAGCCCTCCGTTGACGGGATGATCTTGACTCTCCTTGCCGGCAGCTCCATCGATGTTAGGCCGCAGAGCGACCGGAGAATGTGATCCAAAAATGAATTGCATCTCCGGCAAGGAAAGAAACTGAAAAAAAAATTTACCCCAACCCTTCCCCCTCCCCCCACATAAAACAAACCGGAGAACATTTACACAAACTTTTAACACATACTAAAAACAATTTTTTAAGACGAAAAAACAAACAGACTGTTGGTGGGGCTGCCAACCGTGCGGCGTACCTGGTGGTAAACATTTCCTCTGGCAGCAAGTTCCATATATGTACCACCCTCTGTGTGAAAGCGTTCCCATTAAATATTTATCTTCTAAGTGTAAACCCATGCCCTCGAGTTCTTGATTCCCCAACCCTGGGAAAAATACTTTGAATTCCCTCTACCTGTACCTGAAGAATATTATCCGGTACACAATTTTTTAATGCTCCACGTATATAGACAGTCAGATTACTTAGGTTAGGTTAGAGATACAGCATGGAAACAGGCCCTTCAGCCCTCCACACCAACCATCGATCACCAATACACAATTTCTATCCAATAGTACACACGGGGCAATTAACCTACAAACCTGCATTACTTGGAATGTGGGAGGCAACCGGAGCACCCGGCCAAACCCCACGTGGTCACAGGGAGAATGTGCAAAGCTCCGCACAGGTTAGGATGGAATCTGGGTCTCTGGTGCTGTGAGGTAGCAGCTCTACAGCTGTGTTGCACCGTGATACATTTGGACAACAGGACTCTGTCATCTTTCTCCATCTGAACAAAATACTGCCTCTCCAATTTACCTCACAAAGTGCAGAACAGAATCAAAGGTTCAGCATCAAAAGCAGTTAAATTTAACTTCAAATCAACCACGATCAAACTCAATGGGAGTAAAAAAAACAAGGGGAAAATGGTCAACAAGACCAGGTCAAACACTTTTACTGATTAATAACAATTTTATTTCAGCATGCAGGGACTCATTTGATTTATTAGCCAACTAATTACAGGAATACGCTCCGCTTTATGCTCTGTTAATCTTCTGTGTAGCTATTTTGCATCATATTACTTTCTCCCGGATCTAATTACGTGCGGGCACCACTCCTCCAGGATCTTACTTCTATAATTTTGTAACCGACTAATGGTTGCCCTAAACGACACTAACTTCTAAACTTATTTGACCACATCATCTTCTCATCATCCCACCAACAATAGAAACCTCCAGATTCAGGGACAGTTTCTTCCCAACTGTTATCAAGCAACTGAACCATCCTCTTACCAGCTAGAGAGCGGTCCTGACCTCCCATCTACCTCACTGGAGACCTTTGAACTAACATTAATCAGACATTATTGGAATTTATCTTGAACTAAATGTTATGCCCTTTATCCTGTATCGGTACACTGTGGTCAGCTTGATTATAATCATGTATAGTCTTTTCTCTGACTGGATAGCACGTAACAAAAAACTTTTCATAAACGTGATAATCAGAATAAGCTAAACTAAACTAGATCGCCATTCTCCAAGGATGAGGAGCTCATCGGAAGAGCAGTGGAGACAAACCACACACCGGCTCAACGCAAGAGATTGCAGGCGAGAGACAGAACGTTATAACACTTGTTTAAAGCACACCAATGCCGTTCTTTCCTTAGGAGGCTTAGGAAGTTCGGCATGCCCTCACCAACCTTTACAGATGCGCTGTACAAAGCATGGACAACTAGAGAGCGCTCCTGAGCTACCATCTGCCTCACTGGAGACCCTCGGACTATCATTAATTGTAATCATATATAGTTTTTCTCAGCTGATTGGATACCTAGCAACAAAAAAGCTTTTCACTGTACCTTGGTACACACAATAATAAACTAAACTAAACCATAAATATAAGCGCAGGAGTCTGAGCTGATATTTCATTTTTCAGAGAGCAGGGTACTATCAAAAGTTAAAAGCTGTCTTTTAACTGAGACGTTAAATTGATTTACCATATGGATTTTTTTTTTGTGAATGCCAAAGATTCAATGGCACCCATTTAAAGAAGTGTTGTCCCCAGTGCCCTTCTCACTATCCATCCCCTGCCCAACCAGTCCTTCACTGTCCACCGTATCAGAACGAGGAGATCGCTTCATGACCAATTTGATGTTGCTGTTCCTCTCGCCGGATCTGGAGGTGCATGCTCTGATCGTCAACGTAAACTAGGCGGACAACTATCGGCCCTACACGATGTGCTATGTCGACATCAAGACAAGTACCCGGAAGCGGCTATGGTGGTGGCTGGAGATTTTAATAAATCAAATCTTTTTGCAACACTTTGAAACGTTCCCTTCATAGAATCATACAGCACAGATGGCTGGTATAACCTTATGTACTTCTATCAGGATAGCTCTCACCCTTCTTCACTCCACACAAAGCAAACCCAACCTATTCAATATGTTGACACAAGGAACCCCCACTCCCATCTCGCAGAAGGTACAGAAGCACGCTCGCACCACGACATGAGGAGGGCAGGATGAACACAAGAAAAGCTTCATGGCATCTCCCTCTCCTGTTATGCAGGCTCCAGTGCTTCTAAACAGTCCTTCCTTCAAAAAAGCTATTGTGGTCCCCAGCCTGCCTGAATGATTCACCTCTCTGAAATGCCTGGTGAAGAATCCACTCGGAACATGGACCCGTTGCAGTTTGCATACCGTCCGAACAGGTCCACGGACAATGCGGACTCCCAGGTTGTCTTTCTGGACAGGAACTGAGGATGTGCCACAGTGCCTTCAACACGAGTCCCCACCAACTGGCCGAGAAGCTAATGGAATTGGGGTCAAACACCCCCTGTTGCCTGGGTCCTGGACTTTCTCACCGCCAGGCCTCAGGTAGTCAAGATGGGAGGGAATACATTTCACCCTGAGCACAGGATGCGTTGCGTTCAACTATTGTTTGTATGTTAGGTTGTATAATTAAGTTTATGACACTGTGGTGGTATGATCTCAGACAATGATCTGAGGTGGCTGATAGCTGGTGCCAGGAGAACAGCCTCCTCTTGAACATTTAAAAAAACGAAGGAGCTGAAGCTTTAGGAGGGCACATCATTTTCATTGTACCCCAGTCCACATGTGACAACATGGTCATCAAACTTAAAGCGAATCAAATCAAGACGGGTATAGATAAGATGAATGGCCATTATCTTTTCCCCAGGGTAGTTGAGTCCAAAGCTAGGGGAGCATAGGTTTAAGATGAAAGGGGAAAGATCTAAAAGGCAACTGAGGGGCAACGTTTTACACACGGAGGAACAGATCATCACGGTACACAAGCACTCGACATTAACCTGCCCCAGCAAGAGAAAGTCTGACCAACTTCCTCCGACATTTAATGTTATTGCCATCATCAAAGTTAACGCTATCAACTTCCTGGAGATCACCACTGACCAGAATTAAACAAGTGCCTACAAAATCAGATTGGAGGTTTGGTATTCTTTGGTGACTTACTTAAGGTCTGTACAACTGCCCCTCCCAAGACTCCAACCGCTATCACCTGTAAGGATGACGGCATTGAATCCTACCAACGGCACTGTGGTGCGGTGTTAGGGCAGCTGCCTCACATGGCCAGAGAAGGTAGAAGAAGGGTTTCGGCCCAAAATGTTGCCTATTTCCTTCACTCCATAGATGCTGCTGCACCCGCTGAGTTTCTCCAGCACTTTTGTCTACCTTTGATTTTCCAGCATCTGCAGCTCCTTCTTAATCACATGCCAGAGACCCGGATTTGATGCTGACCCTGGTGCTGTCTGCATGGAATTTGCATGTTCTCCCTGTGACCGCGTGGGTTTCCTCTTGGTGCTCCAGCTTCCTCAAACATCCTTTGTTAGAGGCATTTTGGTCAGTGATTAGGATTGGACCTAGGTTATCGAGGACCTCAGAATGGCAGAGGTTTGGAGATCAGGCTTCACTGGGTCAGAGCCTGGACCTCTCCAATGTGTGGTGGGGGTGTGAGGGAAAGAGATGGACAAAAGGCTAATAGAACATAGTGTACACCACAGGAACAGGCCCATCTGCCTGCGATATCTGTGTCAAAAATAATGCCACGCCAAACTAATCTCATCTGCCTGCACATGATCCATGTCCCTCCATTCCATGCATATCCCTGTGCTCATCCGACAGTCTCCTAAATGCCACTATCATATTTGGCTCCACCACCATCCATGGCTACAAGTTCCAGGCACTCACCACCCTCTGCGGAAAAAAAAAAACTTGCTCCGCACATCTTTGTCCCTTTCACCTTAAAGCTATGCCCTCTGGTATTTGACATTTATAGCCTGGGAAATGGGAAAAGGCTTGGGGAAACGTTTCTGACTGTCTACCCTATCTATACCTCATATCTTTATATACTTCTATCAGGTCTCGCCGCAACCTCAAACATTCCAGAGAAAACAATTCACGTTTGTCCAATGTCCCCTTATAGCCAATGTTTTCGAATCCAAACACCATTCTGATAAATCTCTTCTTCACCCTCTTCAAATTCTCTTCATCATTCCTGTAATGGGGTGACCAGAACAGTATGCAATTCTGCAAATGTGACCGAAAGAAAGTCCTATATAGCTTCATCATAACTTGCTGATATATAAAAGCTAGCCTTCTTTACCACTTTATATACAGTGCCCTCCATAATGTTTGGGACAAATATTTATTTGCCTCTGTACTCGACAATTTGAGATTTGTAGTAGAAAAAATTCACATGTGGTTAAAGTGCACATTGTCAGATTTTAATAATGGCCATATTTATACATTTTGGTTTCACCATGTACAAAATTACAGCTGTGTTTATACATACCCCCACCCCCCCCCCCCCCCCCCCCCCCCCCCCCCCCCCCCCCATTTCAAGGCACCATAATGTTTGGGACACATGGCTTCACGGGTGTTTGTAATTGCTCAGGTGTGTTTAATTTCCTCCTTAATGCAGGTATAAGAGAGCTCTCAGCACCTAGTCTTTCCTCCCACTTTTCCATCACCTTTGGAAACCTTTTTTTGCTGTATATCAACATGAGGACCAAAGTTGTGCCAATGAAAGTTAAATAAGCCATTATGAGAATGAGGAACAAAAATAAAACTGTTAGAGACATCAGCCAAACCTTAGGCTTACCAAAATCCACTGTTTGGAACAGCATTAAGAAGAAAGAGAGCAGTGGTGAGCTTGCTAAACACAAAGAGACTGGCAGGCCAGGGAAGACCTCCTCAGCTGATGACAGAAGAATTCTGACCATAATGAAGAAACATCCCCAAACACCTGTCCGGCAGATCAGAAACACACTTCAGGTGTGGATTTGTCAATGACCACTGTCCGCAGAAGACTTCATGAATGAGATGAAGATTAACATATCAAAGTGATGGCAAGAGCAAAGTATGAAGGAGAGAAGGAACTGCCCAAGATCCAAAGCATACCACCTCATCTGTGAAACACCGTGGTGGGGGTGTTATGGCTAGGGCATGTATGGGTGCTGAAGGAACTGGCTCATTTATCTTCATTGATGATACAACTGCTGATGGTAGTAGCATAATGTATTCTGAAGTGTATAGACACATCATATATGCTCAAGTTCAAACAAATGCCTCAAAACTCATTGGCCAGCGGTTCATTCTACAGCAAGACAATGATCCCAAACATACTGCTAAAGCAACAAAGGAGTTTTTCAAAGCTAAAAAATGGTACATTTTTGAGTGGCCAAGTCAATCACCTGATCTACCCAATTGAGCATGCCTTTTATATGCTGAAGAGAAAACCGAAGGGGACTAGCTCCCAAAACAAGCATAGGTTAAAGATGGCAGCAATACAGGCCTGGCAGACAGGGCCGGCCTTAGGAGGTGCGGGGCCCAATTGGGAACAATTTTGATTAGCCCCAGGTTCCCAGCCAAGGTCTGTAGAATCATAGAAATATAAATAAAGTCTATTATAGACTTTATATCTCTATGGTAGAATGGAAAGTAATCAAAATGTGCGCTTAAAAAGTGCCTGCGAGTTAATGGACCAAGCAGATCTAAGGTACATTTTAATATAAAATTGCATACATGTAAGCCTACAAGTAACAAACAAAATGTGTAGATCACCTCTGAAAAGTATATAGTTACAATACCACTTGTTTTAGTGACTGTGAAATGAAAAAAAAAATTAACTAGATCCTAAAAAACCAATAACTGTTGTCGAAAAACCAGTCCAGGCATTAAATTTTGGGCTTCAGCCCCATCCTTAGGAGCGGGGGCCCAATTGGGAGCAATCGGTCCAATCGGCTTAAGGCCAGCCCTGCTGGCAGAGCATCACCAAGAAGACACCCAGCAACTGGTGATGTCGATGAATCGCAGACTTCAAGCAGTCATTGCATGCAAACGATATGCAACAAAATACTAAACATGACTACTTTCATTTACATGATATTGCTGTGTCCCAAACATTATAGTGCCCTGAAATGGGGTGACCATGTATAAACACTGCTGGAATTTCTACAT
Source organism: Leucoraja erinaceus (assembly GCF_028641065.1). Lineage (NCBI taxonomy): Eukaryota > Metazoa > Chordata > Chondrichthyes > Rajiformes > Rajidae > Leucoraja > Leucoraja erinaceus. The sequence continues at coordinate 23,008,746 of NC_073390.1, read as the reverse complement.
GGTGAAACCAAAATGTATAATAATTGCCTTTATTAAAATCTGACGATGTGCACTTTAACCACATGTGATTTTTTCTATTACAAATCTCAAATTATCGAGTGCAGAGGCAAATAAATAAACGATGTGTCTTTGTCCCAAATATTAAGGAGGGCACTGTACGTATTGGCACCTTCACAGAGTTATGGACTTGGACTCCAAGATCCCAGAATCTGCAGTTCCTTATGTCCCGAAGAACCCTCTGTACATTAATGCTGTTAAGGATCTCATGGGAGTTATCTTATGGACTTATCTTCTTGAGGTCCCACTGAGGCTTTGTACAATAAAGACATGGCTCTCTTGACAAATGATCAATGATGGCCCCTCCCAGGACAAAATTATCTAATTTCTAAGCTGGGCAGGATGATTGTTGGACATGCCTTACACAGCAGCCATAGTATATAATCTACACTACGAAATGGTCATTCAAAAAACTCCACTGTGATGCAAAATACTCCAGGAATGGCTGTAATCATATGTCACTCCATCCAAAAATTATTTGTCATTTAACTCCTCCTGCAGTTCATCTTCTGAAAGTCCAGGCACATTACATCCACTAGCTCTCCCTTGTTCATTTTCCTAGTTACATCCTCAAAAAATTCCAGAAGATTATTGAAGCATGATTTCCCCTTCGTAAATCCATGCTGACTTGGACTGAACCTGTTACTGCTATCCAAATGTAAGGTTATTTCATCTTTTACAATTGACTCCAGCATCTACCCCACCACTGATGTCAGGCTAACTGGTCTATAATTCCCTGTTTTCTCTCTCCCGCCTTTCTTAAAAAGTGGGATAGCATTAGCTACCCTCCAATCCACAGGAACTGATCCTGTCTATAGAACATTGGAAAATTATCACCAATGCATCCACGATTTCTAGAGCCACTTCCTTAAGTACCCTGGGTAGCAGACCATCAGGCCCTGGGGATTTATCAGCCTTCAGTCCCATCAGTCTACCCAACACCATATCCTGCCTAATGTCGATTTCCTTCAGTTCCTCCGTCACCCCAGATCCCCTGGCCACTACTATATCAGGAAGATTGTATGTGTCCTCCTTAGTGAAGACGGATCCAAAATACCTGTTCAGTTACTCCAGCGCTCTGTGTCTAAACCTGGTATTACTCTCATTTGTGGGAATCATACATCCGAATCAATAACTCTGCATCTCTTTCCACGGATGCCATCTGATCAGCTGAGTATTTCCAATATCTTTTCATTTTCAACATTTTTCTCCTTTGAGGTTTATGTTTATTATTGTCACGTGTACCACGGTACAATGAAAGGCTTTGTTTTGCATAATATCCAATCAGATAATACCATCTATATTACTAAAAATCTGATCTTGACCGCTTCTGGCCCACTGTGCGATTTCCGAGAGAACGCCGCCACCTACGGCCGTCATTTTTGGCCACCTCGCTCAGAGCCTTCCTCCGCCTTTCGGGACTGGAGGATTTTTCCCATTGATAAGAAATCAGAGAGATATGTATGTTTTTTTAAAATTCCCCATTCTCTCTGCTGCCCCCGCTGGCGGCAGGGGAAGGGACTATAAAACCCGGAAGTGTAGTCCCTCACTCAGCTTCTGCCAGATCCAGGAAGGGAGAGGGTCACGGCTCTCTGAGCTGCGAATAACACTGAACGCACATCTACTCCACGGTGAGTCCCCTCGATGCGGCTGTAAAGTGGCTGTAAAGTGGCTGCAGCCCAATTGCTTGCCTCGCCTTTTTAATAAGTTTGTGTTCACAAAATGAATTTTGGTTGTCGGGTGGCTGCAGCCCAATTGTTTGCCTCTCCTTTTTTTTTACCAAGTTCGTGTTCATAAAATGAATTTTGGTTGTCGGGTGGCTGCAGCCCAATTGTTTGCCTTGGCTTGGCTTTTAAAATCATTGCAACAGTTGGATGCCACCCCAAGAATCCATTCGGCCCACAATGTCTATACTAGCCCTCTGGAAACCAGTACCTTCAGCCCGCAACTCTCATACTAGCACAACAGACAGCCCCCCCCCCCCACCGCCCCCCACTGGCGAGCAATATTGTAATTGGTGGAGAGGTGGAATATTGCATCTGGGGACCGGCCCTCCCGTGTGATGCTGGGACCCAACGGGTCCTACTTAGTCTAGTATTATACTATTATTTTGCTGCAAATGAGAATTTCATTGTTCTGTTTTGGGTCATATGACAATTAAATATGCTTGACTCAAACTCAAGTACAATAGACAGAGCAAAGGGGAACGTACAGAGTGCAGAATACAGTTCATAAAATACAAAAGAAAATATTAAAATAAATAATTCAAACATTAGCGTGCAACATCATGAAAGGCCTAGATAGAATGGATGTGGAGAGTATGTTTCCAATAGTGGGGGAATCTGGGATCAGAGGGCACAGGTTCAGAATAAAAGGATGTACCTTTAGAAAGAAGATGAGGAATTTTTTTTAGCCAAACGGCAGTGAAACTGTGGAATTTGTTGCCACAGACGGTAGTGGAGGCCAAGCGGGGATTGAACGGTTCTTGATTAGTAAGGGTGTCAAAGGATACGGGGAGAAGGCAGGAGAATGGGGTTATCGGGGAAAATAGGTCAGCTATGATTGAATGGCAGAACAGATTTGATGGGCCAAATGGCCTAATTCCTAATCTATGTCTTATGATCTTATGCCAATTAAACACTCTTGACTACACTTTTCACACAAAGGGTGATGGGTGTATGGAATGAGCAGCTGGAGGAGGCTGTTATGTTATGTACTACTGGAACATTTAAGAAACATTCAGATAGATACATGGATAGGATAGGTTTGGAGGGATATGGGCCGAATGCAGGAAGGTGGGCCTAATGTAGATGTGACATGTTGGTCGGTGTGGGCAAGTTGAGCCGAAGGACCTATTTCCACACTGTATGACTCTATATATAAATGCCATCAGGTCAAATTCAAGAACAATAGACAGAGCAAAAGGGAAATACAGTGCAGAATATATTTCATAAAATACAAAAGAAAATATTAAAACAAATAATTCGAACAATAGCACACAACGTTAAAACAAAAACCCTGAAATAATCTTCCTATTCGTGCATCAACTTTCCAGTTATGTTAACTCAATGTGATTAGTGACTCTTAATGCATGCACAGGTGACTGTCGAACTACAGATCCCAGGGAACACTGCAGGCTCGGCGCAAGCTCAGTTCCTCCTGTCTTATATCAAGAGACGTCACGTCTTGCATTTATTCAATAAAGGCATTTCCCGTCCCGACTCTGTGACATTAATTGCACTCTTTAAACCATAACGCCGTCGCCGTGCATCTAGGCTAACAGGTGTGGGGAATGCATGGGATAAAATATCGCTCCCCTCTCATTGCAACAGCACTTTCCCCACCCCCCGCCCGAATCACCCACCATTTCGTTTCACCAAGGTGCTAATATCGCAGCATTAAGTCCGCTACACAAAGCTGTCCAATAAGAGGTTAACTCTGGCACTACAGTTCTGACAGACTGTGTGTTTAAAAAAAAACAGAGCATTAACAATATGCAATTAAAATGCATTTTCTCTGAGTGCATTGTTTGCCCCACTGAATTACAACTCAGTCCAGCAGCTTCCGCTATTCGGAGTGTTTGCAATTTGCAACAACCCTTCATCAATATACCAGACCTCTTATTATATATACATATTTTATTATTTTCATTTCACTGCTTAAAATTTCCATGGGAAAGATTTACAGAACGGGGAGGGCAAGCCTAATAGAAGCAAACACACTACACAAACTCTTGCATCACTGAATCTAAAATCTAATTATTTAAAACCATTTCCATTCATTGTCATTTTTTTTACTTGCTGTGATAAATTATCGGGCAGAAGTTACCTGGGATTTCCTCGGGATCGGACTCTGCAATCGGCTGCAAATATAAACAAGAATATTCATCAGCTTAATTAGTTCGTATCATTATTGCTGTCGTTGCAATGCTTGGCACAAGATACGTGGTTTATCTCTACAGAGGCGAAAATGACTTTGTGTATTGATTGCGAGGAGGGTGCATGGGCTTACCTGCATTGGACCGGTGTTATGGTGCTTGCATCTCTTTCTGTCTCTCTTCCCCCCCTCCATCCTCCCTCCCCCAACTATTAATGTGACCAGACGAAGCTTCTCAACACACCAGCAGAAGCGCAGTCACGTATTGCATTGCGCAGGAGTCTGAAGCGAGCGCAGGGAAGGGGAGGGGAAGGGTCGGAGGGTGATCTGCACATCTAAAAGGAAAGTTGCTTTTTGAAATGTGAACGCACAGCACCACGCAGAGCACAGGAGGAAGCAGAGCAGGTCCAACAACACTAACAGCTTCGAGACACAAGAAACTGCAGATGCTGTTATCTTGAGTAAAACACAAAGTACTGGAGGGTGGCATCTTTGGAGGAGGGCCATTCCTCTTCTCCGTGCTCCCGTTGGGCAGAGGTACAGAAGCTTTGATAGATTCAGGAACTCAGGAACTGCTTCTACTCCATTATCAGGCTTCTGAAGTCTTTCCATTAGCTAGGGCACTGTCCAATTCACCTATATCTCATTATGGACATGGGACTTTGTCTATGGACCTGAATCACTACGATGCTGAGAAATATATTCTGTGCTCTGTATCTTCTCCATTGCTCTACCTGTTGTACGAGTTGGACTCGATTGTACAGTATATCAAGCATTCAAAACAAAGCTTTTCACTGTACCTCAGTACACGTGACAATAATAAACCTAAGCCTACAGGGTATGGACAGGCGATGCTTTGTGGTCAGGACGCTTCTTCAGACACTAGTAACATAGTGTCAGAGAGATATACGACACGGAAACAGACCCTTTGACCTACTGAGTCCATACCAACCAAGAACCAACCACCCCTTTATATTAATCCTGCACTAATCCCGTTTTTTAAACTCACCTCATTCTCATCAACCTCCATGCAGATTCCACCACTCCTTACACACGAGGTGCAATTTACATTGAACAATTAACCTACAAACGCACACGTCTTTGGGATGTGAAAATAATCCGGAGCACCCAGAGGAAACCCATTTGGTCACACTCCACACAGGCAGCACCCGAGGTCAGGATGGAATTCGGGTTCCTGATGCTGCCAGGCAGTGACTCTACCAGCTCTGCTACTGTGCCGCCGTTCCACTTACCTACGATGGATAATATCCCGAGGAGCTTCACAGGAGCGGAATCAAACAAAAAATCTATGCTAAGCTACATAAGAATTAAGAATGTTTAATATAGTACCAAATGTATCAGCAAAGGAACAATAAAATTATAACTGGTTGCAGCTTAACAGGTTAATTAACACAACAAATTAGAAATCAAATTACAAGATCATCATAATAGTGCAATGCCAAAGCCTGTAGTGCAACTAAAGAATCAGTCCATAGAAGTACATTCAGCAACTGGACAGGGAATAGACAGACAACATTTTATGTCGAACTGAAACATCGCCTGTCCATTCCTCCCCAAGCGTAGGAAGGAACTGCAGATGCTGGTTTAAACCAAAGATAAACATAAAATGCTGGAGTAACTCAGTGGAGTAACTTCCTTCCCACCTGCCATTCCTCCACAATGCTGCCTGGCCCAATGGGTTCCTCCGGTGCTTTGTGTTTTGCTCAAGATTGCAGAATCTGCCGTCTCTTGTGTCTCCATGGAAGATCATAGATGCTGAGGTAGTGGTCATTGTTGTGCAGTGCTCAAGGGCATGATGGGTGCTGGGAAGAAGCTGTTCTGTGCCAAACATGATGCCAAGGCCAACCCTTATCTGCCTGCACATAATCCATATCCCTCCATTCCCTGCATATCCATTTGTCCATCCAAATGTATCTAACACCACAATCGTATCTGCCTCCACCATCTTCCGCAGCAGCGAGTTCCAGGCACTCACCACCCTCCGTGTAAAATAATTGCCCCACATATCTCCTTTAAACATTGCCCTTCTTACCTTAAAACTCTGCCCTCTATTATTTGATTTTTCCATCCTGAGAAAAAGATTCTGACCGTTACCCTAGTTATGCCTCTCATAATTTTATATACAAAAAAATGTTTTGTTTGATGCAGTCTTTTGGGAGATTCAATTTATATATTTCTCAGAATTATCCATTCTGGCGTGGAAGTGACAATCACTAATATTCTTTCTCTTCACAACAATCCCAAAAACTTGGCCTCCCCCTTACAGCTGGCTTTGTTCTGGCCATTTAAGCCAAAGGAGATAAAATATTTTGTTTTCAAATGAGATTGAGGCCCGATCTACTCCCTCATAAGAACTTAAAAGATTTCATGGCATTCCTCCAGGAAAAGAGCAAAGGATTCATCGCTGGTATCCAAGTTAACACCTCAATCAACAATTACAATAAATAATATTGTAAGCTCCACACAAACAGCACCCGAGGTCAAGATTGAACTCATGTCACTGGAGCTGTGAGGCAGCGGCACTACGAGCTGTGTATGAGAACTGGCTTTTGCATTTACTACAAATATCAGATTGACACAGTAGCACAGCGGGTAGAGCTGCTGCCTCACAGCGCAAGCTGCATGGGCTTGATGCTGACCTCGGGTGCTATCTGTGTGGAGTTTGCACGTTCTCCCTGTGACTGTGTGGGTTTCTCCCGAGTTCTTTGTTTTCTCCCTATATCCCAAAGACGTACGGGTTTACAGGTTAATTGGCCTCTGTAAATTGTCCCTAGTGTGTGGGGAGTTGATGTGAAAGTGGGATTACATAGTACTAGTTCTCTATGTTATCACACTTTCCTAGAAGACTATGATGTTCTATAAACAGTGTGGATGTGGAGGGTCCAATGGCTTATTTCCATGTTGTATTCTTCAATTTAATCAATCAAATCAATGACTGCGCTTTAAACCTACTTCAACAGTTTAAAGGATTTTGTGACCTTCTGAAGCAGAGATGGCAGTCCGATAGAATTGTGGGTACCTTTTTCTAGCTCATTTAGCATGCAGAGAATCTGTGAAATAATTCCAAAGCTGGAAAACCACATCTAGTGTTAGAACCCACAAACCCCAACCTTTCCTTCACCATTGAATTTTAAGGTATTTCATTGAACACTTCCCCCATTCCCCTCTGCTGGAATATCCCAAGATTAATATAAGATAAGGGAGAAATCAAAAAAGAGATATAAAGTGCTGGAGTAACTCAGCGGGTCAGGCAGCATCTCTGGAGAACATGGATAGATGACGTTGCGGGTCATGACTCTTCTTCAGTACTATCTGATTTAATTGGATAGCATGCAAAACAAAGCTTTGCACTGTAGTTCGGTTCATGTGAAAATAATAAATCTTAACATGAACCTAAACCTGAATAAGCAAGGCGTGTTTGAAGTTGTACAGAGGAGGAGGTGGAGCAACAGAAGGAAAGTCTGTGATAGGATGCAGATCGAAGTTGCCAAGGTAACAATTACATTAAAAAACAGGCTGTTGGGAGAAGATGACACATCACAGACATTTGCTCTGTTCTCTCATCTTCTCCTCTCTGCAGCTCAACACATTTGCTCTCTCACATTTTCCACTCATGAAAAGTCCTAGACCCAAAACACTGACTCTATTTCTCAACCCACTGATGCCTGACCTGCCTAAAATTTTGAGCATTTCTGAAGAAGGGTTTCGATGCAAAACGTCACCTATTCCTTTTCTCCAGAGATGATGTCTGACTCGCTGAGTTACTCCAGCATTTTGTGTCTATCCTTGGCGTAAACCAGTATCTGCAGTTCCTTCCTACACTCTTCCAGCATTCCCTGTTCTTAGAACATACATGGAACATAGAACATAATTTGCTTTATTCAGCTTTATTCATCATGAGCTTTATTCACGTCTCCCTCAATGTCTGATGCTCCAAACCAACCAATGGTTCTTCAGTTCATGGAACAAATAAAGAATGACAGAAAATAGGCAGCACAGTGGCGCAGCTGGTAGAGCTGCTGCCTCTCAGCTCAGGAGATCCAGGTTCAATCCTGACCTCAGGTGCTGTGGAATTTGCACATTCACCATGTGACCGCATGGATTTCCTCTGAGTGCTCTGGTTTCCTCTCACAACCCAAAGACGTGTGGGTTTGTACATTAATTGGCCTCTGTAAAACTGCCCCATGCGTGCAGGGAGTGGTTGCGATAGTGGGATTAAATAGAACTAGTGTGAGCGGATGATCAATGATCGGCATGGACTGAGTATGCCGAAGGGCCTGTTTCCATGCTGTAACTCAAAACTATACTAAATTTCTTGCTTTCTTCCCTGGTTCTGTGGAAGGATCTTTGACTTGCAATATTGACTGGTTTCTCTTTCCGCAGATGGTGCTTGATTCGCAGCGTTTCTGCAGCATTTTCTATTTTTGTTTCCGATTCCAACATCTACAGAGAGAATCATAGTCATACAGCATGGAAACAGGCTCTTCGGCCCACAGCCCATGCCGGCCATTGATCAACCGCTCACAATAGTGCTATTTCACCTGTGTTTGGCCCATATTCATATAACCCTCTCCTATCCATGTACATATCCAAATGTCTTTTTAAATGTTGTTATAGTTTATGTCTCAAGTTCCTCATCTAGCAACTCGTTCCATATACCCACCTCCCTCTGTAAAATAAATTCCCCTCAAGTTCCTATTATCTTTCCCCTATTATTCAACTTCCCCTATTATCTTTCCTCTTTCCCCTCTCACCTTAAACCTATGTACTCTAGTTTTGATTTCCTTACTCTGTGTAAAATACTCTGTGCGTCTAACCCAAGGGTTCCCAACCTGGGGTAAATTTACCCCCAGGGGGTAGATTTGTTGATTCTGGATTTGTACATATTTTTTCTCATTGACTGATTGTGTTTGGTTCTGGTATACCCGTATCTGTTCATCACTAGTGAAATAACATTGTTATGTGCTATTGAAGTTGTCAGGGGTAAACGGGATGAAAAAGGTTGGGAACCCCTGGCCTAACTGATCTATTACTGTCATGACCTTATATATCTCAATAAGATCACCCCTCATTCTCCTGCACTCCAAGGAATAAAGTCTTAGGCTGCCTAACCTCTCCCTAAAGCTCAAGCCCCCAAGTCCTGGCAACATCGTTGTAGATTGTCTCTGCACTCTTTCCAGCTTAAGAACATCTTTCCTGCAGTAGTGTAACCAAAACTGAACACATTACTCCAAATGTGGCCTCACCACATATTGTACAACTGTAATATAATGTCCCAACTTCTAAACTCAATATAGACACAAAAAGCTGGAGTAACTCAGCAGGACAGGCAGCATCTCTGGGGAGAGGGAATGGGTGACATTTCAGATCGAGACCCTTCTTCAGACTGGTTAGGGATAAGGGAAACGAGAGATATAGACGGTGATGTGGAGAGAAAAAGAACAATGAATTAAAAATATGCAAAAAAGTAACAATGATAAAGGAAACATGCCATTGTAAGCTGTTTATAGGGGTGAAAATAAGGAGGTAGTGCGACTAGGATGGGGGAGGGATAGAGAGAGAGGGAATGTCGGGGCTAACTGAAATGAGAGAAATCAATACCACTGGACTGTAAGCTGCCCAAGCAAAATATCAGATGCTGTTCCTGCAATTTGTTTTTAGCCTCACTCTGACAATGGAGGAGACAAATGACAGAAAGGTCTGTGTAGGAATGGGAAGGAGAATGAAAGTGTCTAGCATCCGGGAGATCAGGTTGGGCCACGCTGGCTGAGCGATGGTGTTCCCAATACATCTATACCCAATACCCTGACTGTGAGAGAAGGGTTAATAGGGATGATTGAATTATACTAGAACTCTGAAAAATATAACTTAGAAAGAAATGAGCTTATCCGCAGAAGCCAGACTGCTAGTAGAATAAAGTAACAATATACAGAACAGAGAGAAATTCTAGATAAAAAGTAGCAAACAGATAACAACTTCAGCAGAAGGCCTTGGGAGTCTTGACGTCAGGAAATGGTCCGAGACATTCCTGGACTTTCTCGTGTGAATGTGGGCTTTATGTTATGATTGGACGAAACTCGATGGGGAGACCTGAGGTAGTGACCACAGTGAAGAAGGGTATAAAGATAGAAAGCATCTCCATTTTCTTTGTGCCTCCAGGGGACATCAGAGGAGAGACACCTATTCTGCAGAATATGAAATTAATAAAAACACTTCTTTGTCTGAATTTGTCTCAAGAGCATTTGTGATTTTTGAATCTCACAACTTGGGGGCTCGTTCCGGGATCCAATACTCTAGACAGCTGACGGGAGTAGACGGACAAAGGGAAGGTGCACCTTGCTGAGTTCAGCAGTCTCAGACTCCTTGCTTGCCATCAGCTGTTTAAGCAGTAGTATCCGGACCACACAGAGACTCGGCAAAGAAGTGGGAGTAGTTGGAAATCGTGAAAAATCAATCGAGCAATTTCTGTGCACAGAACCCAGGTAGGAACAATGACTAATAAAGTACTTCCTGGGCGATTGTGGAAAGACCTTGTACGGGCAAGGCAGGTATGATGAACACTGTATTGAGAATATGATGAACATGGTATTAAGAATATGATGATGATAAATAAGGTAATTAAACACGGTGTTTAGAAAAAGGGAGGGGAAAAGGCTGTGGGCCAAATCCCCGCATTCTGCCCAATAGTCCGTTGGGGCAAATGCTGGACCCTGGAGGGCAGGAAATACCCAGGGGTTGGAGAAGCCAACATGATAAGGTATAGTCCGTTGGGACAAATGCAGAGCCGGAGGGGGCCAAAATACCCAAAGGAAAGAGAGAGACAGGGGCCGGGGTGGACGAAAATCACCCGGCCAACAGGACGGGGAGTCAAAGGGCAGAAGGGGAAGATAAGTTCGGTTGAAATTAGACCCCATTGGGAGGTACCTAGGAGAGGACCCTGAGGGGGAAGGGGGTTTGTTAAATAGCCTCCTTGAAGATTCTTTAGGTCTGACAAGAACAGTTAGATCAATTCCTTTTCACAGAAGTGAAAAACAAGTAGTAAAGATTATGTTGCAGGCAGTAGAAAAACAGCAAATAAGGAACAGAGAGAGCAGGATGATGAAGGAGTTACTCCCGAAATTAGCAGATAAGAAGACGGCAAAGGCCAGGGACAAGAGTGCAGGACAAGGAGAAAATATAAAATGAATAATCTATTTGAAGTAAGAACGGAACGAATGTGATTTGTATGTAAAAACCGGTTTGGAACGAATGGTTGTAAGATGAAAGGTTGGAATGAGCAAGTTGTAAAATTGAACACAGTGGCGGGAGCGAGTATTTCCACTGTAGTTCAAATTGGATTGCGAACAAGCTGTACAATTAACTCTTTGTATCCTCGTAACCTGAAAAAGGGAAGTTGTAAAAATCAGCTTTTGATTTTCTTTTAATCGTTTCTTGATGTTCTTTTAGATTTCTTGTCAGTAAAGTTAATTTGGAAAATTGTTACTAGTGCTAGGAATTGGACATTTAAAATAATGGTGAATATGGATTGAAATAATTGGAAATAAGTTAATTGATGAAACATGACCAGCTTTTATGGTTTGTTGTTTTATGGTAGACATTCAAGTTGAGAAACAGAGAGAGAGAGAGATACAGACACCGAGACACAGAGATACAGACAGAGAGAGAGAGAGAGCCAGACACAGAGAGCCAGAGAGAGAGAGAGCCAGGCACAGAGATACAGACGGTTCACCAGACTGATTCCTGGGATGTCAGGACTGTCTTATGAAGAAAGACTGGATAGACTTGGTTTATACTCTCTAGAATTTAGGAGATTGAGAGGGGATCTTATAGAAACTTACAAAATTCTTAAGGGGTTGGATAGGCTAAATGCAGGAAGATTGTTCCCGATGTTAGGGAAGTCCAGGACAAGGGGTCACAGCTTAAGGATAAGGGGGAAATCCTTTAAAACCGAGATGAGAAGAACTTTTTTTTCACACAGAGAGTGGTGAATCTCTGGAACTCTCTGCCACAGAGGGTAGTTGAGGCCAGTTCATTGGCTATATTTAAGAGGGAGTTAGATGTGGCCCTTGTGGCTGAGGGGATCAGAGGGTAGGGAGAGAAGGCAGGTACAGGATACTGAGTTGGATGATCAGCCATGATCATATTGAATGGCGGTGCAGGCTCGAAGGGCCGAATGGCCTACTCCTGCACCTAATTTCTATGTTTCTATGTTTCTATGAGTCAGACAGAGAGAGGAAAGACAGAGACACAGAAAGAGGAAAGAGAGAGAAAGAGAGAGAAAGAGAGAGAGAGAGAGAAGAGAGAGAGAGAGAGGAAAGAGAGAGAGAGAGAAGAAAGAGAGAGAGAGAGAGAGAGGAGAGAGAGAGAGAGAGAGAGAGAGAGAGAGAGAGAGAGAGAGAGAGAGAGAGAGAGAGAGAGAGGAAGAGAGAGAGAGAGAGAGAGAGAGAGAGAGAGAGAGAGAGAGAGAGAGAGAGAGAGAGAGAGAGAGAGAGAGAGAGAGAGAGAGAGAGAGAGGAGAGAGAGAGAGAGAGAGAGAGAGAGAGAGAGAGAGAGAGAGAGAGAGAGAGAGAGAGAAAGAGCGAGAGAGAGAGAGAGAGAGAGAGAGGAGAGAGAGAGAGAGAGAGAGAGAGAGACAGAGACACAGAAACAAAAGTGGGAGAAGACAGGGAGATAGACTATACCTTGGGGCACCCATAAACAGAGAGAGAGGATGACAGATTATCCCTTGGGGCACCCATAAACTGAGAGGGCTAAAAAAAAAATAAAAAAAATAAAAAAATTAAAATAAATAATAAATAAAAATGCCTCACCCTATATCCCTGATGGAGAAGGAAATGGATTAGGGCTTTGGAGGAGGAGAATGTGGGACGATTATTGGCCATGAAAGATTTGAAGGCACCATTGGTAAAAGTAGTGGGAACCACTAAGTGTCAGATAAAGATGATGTAAATTGTTACAACCGGGCCGACAAAAGACTACAAACATGGCCGCCGCTCACAAACTTACCGGCTACAGCGCCATCTTCAGGTTGGATGCCGTCATGACCGAGGGTATGCAGGCCCCTCAGCAAATGTTACCCACTTAAGGTGAACCCCAAGGAACAAAGGGGAATGAAAAGGTGGAGAGTTGAAAATGAACAAGAAAAAGAAGGCATGTGGACATTATATTATGAACTATTGTGGTGGAAGTCATTCTTCTTAAAGTCAAGCAGAATTGAAGGAGGTGGTGGGATTGTCATTTATTTCCAACCCCCGATTCAGCAAACAGTTGGTCTCTGCGGTCAATGTCAATGAACAAGGCCCCTGGTTGAAAAGACTGAAATAAGTGATGAACTGACACAAGTGAGTCCTATGAGGGAACCAAGCGGGGCCAGAGAATTACATGCCAATAATACATGTCTTGGGGAACTTTTCCTCAAAGTCCTATCAGGAGTGAAATTAATCTGGAGATTATAAGCCCTAACTGGACTGGGGTCCCCAAGAGAGAGAAAGGGATTTAAGGAAGGATGTCAAGAAAGGCTAGGATGAGGTAGGTTTTTTTAATTAGATGGGAAAGGCAGAGTTGAAAGTTGAGGGGGAACTTCTTTACTCAGAGAGTGGTAGCTGTGTGGAATGAGCTTCCAGTGAAGGTGGTGGAGGCAGGTTCGATATATGGTTATATGGTATACCCTTAGAAAGTATTTGTTGATGTGGACAATTTGTTGGTTTGTTCCACAAGTGAAGAGAGAGAAATACTTCAGAATATAAGACAGCAGATGATGACCTTGGGAAAGGTAGGATATAGTTCAGACTAGATTGGGAATTTTGAAATTGTATGGTGAAATGGAAAAAGTACATGTCAAAGAAGTTAAATTAAAATGCAGACAAAGCAGCTGAAACAGCATCTGGAAGAGATGTCCAGGGTAAGTCTGAATCGATTTAGGTATGAGCACTGTAGTGTCGTTTATGTTGAATAAGGTAATCAAGAGGTTTGGTAAACCTACAGAAATCAGCTTTGACAACGGATTGTTTTCATTTGATGAAAAGAATAAATGGAACATTGAAGGTTAAAATAAATAAGATTTGTGTAATGCTCTGCCATTGGCACTGAAGAAATGTTGCATGCAAACTAACCAGCAGGTGACACAATGGAGAAGTTCCTGCAAGGGACCGAGTTTGGAACAGTTACCGATTAGAATTAAAAAGTATATGAAACAGTTAATAATGATATACAAGTCTATTTATGAACAGGTAAAGTAAAAGCTGTCGGAGATGGACCAGGAAGAAGGACCCTTTAAACCTGAAGACAAGGTGTATGTATGAGTTTTCTAAATCACCGACCGATGTTCGTTTAGAAGGTTGAGATACCTAGTACGATTTCAATAATTACATGAGGGCTGGCCCACAGGTACGAATAGACAATAGCCCTGAGGTAATTGAACAGGAGGACAAAGAAGAGTAGAGTTTTAACAAGAACTTGTTTGACATCAGTGGTGGGAAATAATGGAAAGGATACTAAAGACAATATTATAGGAATTTGGATAAGTGGGATAGGATTAGGAAGAATTAGCATGGATTTGTGATTGTGACATTTGACTAATCTTGATTTTTCTTAAAAGAGGTTATTAGGAAAATTGATGAGGTTAAAGTGGTGAACTTCAGTAAGGCCTTTGACAAAGTTCAATAAAGGAAATAAGGTTGGTTAAGAAGTGGTTAGTAAGGAATAGCAAGATGGATTAAAAGTGACTGTTGGGAAATGTACAGAGAGATTTAGGTCATTTGGAAGACTGGGTTGAAACATGACAGATGGATTTAATGTTGATAAGTGTGAGGTGATACAACTTGGCAGGACAAATTCAAATTAGACTTACATGGTAAATGATTGTGAATTGAGGAATGAAGTTGAACAGAGGGATCTAGGAACAACTGTGTATAATTCCCTGAAGGTGGAATCTCGTGTAGAAAGGATGGTAAAGAAAGATTTTGGTGTGTTGGCCTTTATAAATCAGAGCATTGTGTATAGAAGTTGGGTTGTAATGTTAAATTGTACAAGGTATTGGTGAGGTCAATTGTGGAGTATGGTGCATAATTTTGGTAGGCATAATTATAGGAAAAAGGTTAAAATAGAGAGTACAGAGGAGATCAATTAGAATGTTGACTGGGTTTCAGCAACTAAGATACAGAGAAAGGTTGAACAAGTTAGTTTTTTTATTATTTGGGAAAGAGAAGGAATACCCACCATGGTAATGATGTTTTCTTAAGGAACTGTTTACTGGCAGTATCTCATTCTATTACAGAATTAAAAACCAAGGAGCTGTTGGCACAGAGTCCCCATCTCGACTTGCCAATCCATTCTGTGAAAGCAGAGAACTGGGATCTTGTAAAATCATGGAAGGAAGAAAAGCTGCAACCAAAGTGGACTGGACCCTACCTTGTGTTATTAATCACCGAGACAGCAGTACGAACAAAAGAAAAAGGGTGGACACACGCAAACCGATTTAAGGGTCCTGTGGAGGCCCCACCAGACAATATCAGCCCGTAGACTGTGCGTGAAGGGAAGGAACCATTGACTTTGTGCCTATTCGGATGTTGTATTATTCCCTGCGCTGGCCTTCAGAACACAGTATGACTAGCGAGAGGAGGATAGGGAGGCGAAGAATCTGCTGCTAGCACTAGAAAAGGAAGATATAGTATAATTCAAAAGATGCGTAGCAAAAAGAAAAATGGTGGATTGTGAGAGAAGGGTTAATAGGGATGATTGAATTATACTAGAACTCTGAAAAATATAACTTAGAAAGAAATGAGCTTATCCGCAGAAGCCAGACTGCTAGTAGAATAAAGTAACAATATACAGAACAGAGAGAAATTCTAGATAAAAAGTAGCAAACAGATAACAACTTCAGCAGAAGGCCTTGGGAGTCTTGACGTCAGGAAATGGTCCGAGACATTCCTGGACTTTCTCGTGTGAATGTGGGCTTTATGTTATGATTGGACGAAACTCGATGGGGAGACCTGAGGTAGTGACCACAGTGAAGAAGGGTATAAAGATAGAAAGCATCTCCATTTTCTTTGTGCCTCCAGGGGACATCAGAGGAGAGACACCTATTCTGCAGAATATGAAATTAATAAAAACACTTCTTTGTCTGAATTTGTCTCAAGAGCATTTGTGATTTTTGAATCTCACACTGACTAATGAAGGCCAAAGTGCCAAAGGCCGTCTTGACTACCCTATATACCTGTGACACCATTTTACTTGTTTTCCTTTGAATATATCATTGCCATTAAAGCACATAACCTATCAAGAGTGTATGGTAGAAAATAGGGGCAGTTAATGAGAATGTCAGAATATTTTTTTTAAAGGATTAACATAGGATAGGTGTAAACTGGTGGTTGACAATTGGTATGGATTAGTTGTGTTCAAGGGCCTCCTTTCCAGGATTTTATAATTTTTTTAAATCATTTTTTTGCACTGAATGTTGCTGGAAACTAGTACCTTTAAAAGGCTCTTTCAGTGAAACTATTTGATGAACTGTTAGGTGAGAGAGGATAAATAACTCTGCAAGTCTGTGTTTTTGTGTAGTTTTTGTTATTTTATGTTGGGGTGTGTGTGTATGGGGGTGGGGTGGGAGGGGGGGGGAACTTTTGAATCTCTCCCTGCACTGGAGACCCGACCTTTTCTCGTCAGGTCTCAGGTGTCGTTGAGGCCGCAACGAGGAGCGGCCTCCAACGGAAAGAAGCTGGGGACTCTGGTGCCGACTCACCGTTGCCGTCGCGGAGCTGGCCGAGACCGGAGCGGGTGGAGGAGCACTGCCGCTGCCGCTGCCGCTGCCGCTGCCGCTGCTGCTGCTGCCGATGCCGCTGCCGCTGCTGAGTCGGAGGCTGCTACTGCGGGTCTGCGGACGGCTCGGACGACCCCGCGCGGCTCCCTGGAGGGAGACTGCTTTTCGGGGCTCCTGCAACGGCGAATTCTCCCGCCCGTGTTGCGGGGTTGAAGAGCTCCTGGAGCGGGGCCTAACACCATTGCCCCGCGCGGCTGGAACGGCCGCGGGACTTTGCGAGCACACACCGGGGGCTCCAACACCAAGACCCGGTGTGCGACCTCGCACCACCCGGCGTGGCTTCAATGGCCGCGGGACAATCGCCATCGCCAGCCGGGGGCTTTGACTTTGACTCTGACATCGGGGGGGGGGGGGGAGAGTGCAGTGGAGAGATAAGTTTTTTTGGCCTTCCATCACAGTTATGTGATGGATGTTTATGTTAAATGTAATTATGTTGTGTCTGGGGTCTATTTGTGTGTAATGTATGGCTGCAGAAACGGCATTTCGTTTGGACCTCCAGGGGTCCAAATGACAATTAAATTGTCTCTTGACTCTTGAAGGAACACCCATGGAATCGATGGGTTGAATGGTGTTCCTGTGACATTAGAATTCTATAATTGTTCATTTTTTGAAAGATATTTCTGTCAGCCTAATTAAGAAAACAATATAGGTGCACATAGATAAACTGAAACAATACATAAACATTCGGGGGAATTGGAAATGCTGAAAACAATCCATTAGGCGTTTGAAAAGCGACTTACTTGGCCCTTTAATAAAGCCTCTCATTCTGTTGCTGTGGCAACGTTGCTGCTTCGTTCCCCTCCTCACTGATAGGGTGCCGGATGGACGTCTGGGTATTGTAGTTCCACTGCTTGGGTGCTGTGTGCGTGCGGACGGGAGTACGTGGCCGTCAGAACTACATCTCCCAAAGGGCCCCGCGCTGCGTCGGCCATGCCTTTACCTTTGACGCTGCTGCTTCTCCCAGGACATGTCTTATTCTGTCGTGAATAGAGCCAAGCCGGTCACAAGGGCGGCTCGGCCTGGCGCAGCTATGGAGAATGGGCAGGATAGGGATGGAGTGGCAAATGGAGGTGGGATGGGTAAGGCTCCAGCGAGAGGTAGAGGTGGAGATTCTAGCACAGGTACACGTACAGGACTGGGGAGAGGTTCTAGTTCAGGTCGAGGGAGCGGTTCAAGTTCAGATTCAGGACTAGGTAAAGGTCCAAGTACACGTTTAGGGCTAGGTAAAGGGTCAAGTACAGGACAAGGTAAAGGTTTAAGTACAGGACTGGGGAGAGATTCCAGCACAGGTATAGGTTTTGGGAAAGGTTCAAGTCAAACAAAGGTTTCAAGTACAAGCCTAGGTACAGGTGGGGGTAAGGCCAGTGTTGCAGTTGTGCGGAAATGCACAGCCACTCATCAAAATGTAACCCCACACAAATCGGGTCAAAAAACAACTCACTGGTAAGAAATTCGTGGAATTAGTCCCTTGCCCCTGTGCCAGGTAAAAAAACAAACAAACATTGTATAGTGCATATAATGAAGCAAAATTGACTCAAATTCTAACTATTCTAAACTGTGAGCCAGCATAAAATGTGCATGGGTGTATTGCAGAAACTATAAATAGTTTTGGAAAGTTATGCTTACCAATATTTCCATTTGATATTTGCAGAATGATAAGATTTTGGGTCTTGTGTCAGCTGTGGCTTAGTTGATACCAGTGATATCTCAGAGTCAGAATGTTTAAGAAAGAACTGCAGATGCTGGAAAAATTAAAGGTTGACAAATATGCTGGAGAAACTCAGCAGACGAGGCAGCATCTTCACCCCATAGATGCTGCCTCACCCGTTGAACAGTTTTGTCTATCTCAGAGTCAGAAGGTTACTTCAATCCTGAGACTTGAGAAGATACAGAAAGAATGAACTGCAGATGCTGGAATCAGGTGCAGAACACAAAATGCTGGAGGAAATCATTGGGTCTGAAGGGAATGGACAGGTGATTTTTCAGGTTGGGATCCTTCTTCACCCTGGTTGAAACATAGAAAATAGGTGCAAGAGTAGGCAGCACTGCCATTCAATATGATCATGGTTGATCATCCAAAATCAGTACCGCGTTCTGGCTTTTTCCTTTGTTTCCCTTAGCCCCAAGAGCTAAATATAACTTTCTTAAAAATCGAACTCTATCATGAAATATATTTACAGTAGGTTGTTACGTCAACCTCTTAATGTGGGAGTTCTGCCTTGTTAGAGGTGTCATCTGCTGGATGATACGTTTCAATTCAATTTTTATTTGTACTCTTTAATATGTGTAAAAGTGTTATGGCACAGTTTCAAATAAATATTTTCGAAAATTAGATGATACAAAGTACTGCAGTAACTCAGCTGGTTAGGCAATATCTCTGGAAACTATGGATGGGTGATATTTTGGGTTAGGACCCTTCTTCAGACTGATTGGAAGGGAGAGCAGGGAAAGAAAGTTGGGAGAGAGGAGAGGCAGGACAAAGCATGGTGGGTAATAGGTGGAGAAGGATATTGACCGGAAAAATCACCTAACCATGTTCTCCAGAGATGCAGCCTGTCCATTTGAGTTACTCCAGCACTGTGTGTCTTCTTTTATCAACCAGCATCTGCAGTTCCTTGTTTCTATATTTTGGAAAATTATCCTGGATTTCCTGGACAAGATTTATTTGGTCAAGGTAATCTGGTCAATTTTACATTTCTGTTGTCTGATCTTGCTGTGTGCAAAGCAAATTTTATGTAGTGTTTTCGTTGTCTATGACTAATGCCTTCCGGTCAGGAAAGGTGCTGCAGAAATGCAAATCTCTAACGTTATTTATAATTGTTTTGGTATTAAGTAAAGAAACAGACTTGAAGTGACTTTGATCGTGGTATTTCTGAAATGTCACTTTCTCAGGGAAGGCAAATGCAGCAGCCAAACTGTTTACAACCAGTTCTCTCAAACAGCTTTAAATAATGCGAGGATTTTGTTTGTTGATTTTAGCTCTGCATTCAACACCATTGTGCCAGAGCTACTACACTCCAAACTTTCTAAGTTGGCTGTGCCTGAACCCCTCTGTCGGTGGATCACCAGCTTCCTGACGGACAGGAAGCAGCATGTGGGGCTGGGAAAGCACATCCCGGACCCGCAAACCCTCAGCATAGGAGCACAGCAAGGCTGCGTACTCTCTCTTCTACTCTCTCTACACCAATGACTGCACCTCGACTGACTCCTCTGTCAAGCTTCTCAAGTTTGCGGACGACACAACCCTGATTGGACTGATCCGGGATGGGGAGGAATCTGCCTACAGACAGGAAGTGTCACAGCTGGAGTCCTTGTGCCATCGCAACAACCTGGAGTTCAATGCTCTTAAGACTGAAATTGATTGTAGACTTTAAGAAAGCCCCCCTCCCCTCACCCCACTCACCATCGCCAACACCACAGTCACATCTGTGGAGTATTTTAAGTTCCTGGGAGCCATCATCTCCAAGGACCTTAAGTGGGGGGCTACCATCGACTCCACAGTGAAAAAGGCACAACAAAGGATGTACTTCCTGTGGCAGCTGAGGAAGCACAATCTGCTTCAGGCAATGATGGTCCAATTCTATATGGCCATCGTAGAGTCTGTCCTCACCTTCTCCATCATGGTCTGGTTTGGCTCAGCCCCACCATGCACGACACCCGGAGGCTGCAGCGAATAGTCCGATCAGCTGAGAAGGTTATTCCCTCCATTGATGAACTGTACACTGCAAGGGCGAGGAAGCGAGTGGGTAAGATCATCTCTGATCCCTCTCACCCTGGCCACAAATTCTTTGAATCACTTTCCTCTGGATGGCGACTCCGGATTGTCAAAGTTGCCACAGCCACACATAAAAACAGCTTTTTTCCACGAGTAGTAGCACTACTCAATAACCAAAAATCTGTAGCTCTGGTATTTTATTTCATTCACATGTTTAATCAATAATGTTTTATTATTAATGTTTAATGCATCATTTTTAACTGTCACGGTATGTCATGTTGTCACTTGCGTACGGAGCACCAAGGCAAATTCCTTGGATGGGAATACTTGGCCAATAAACATATTCAATTCAATAATGATTAAATAATTGGTTTGGTTGAAGAATCTTGATCAGGACACTGCAAATAGCTTTTCAAAAATGCTAATTGAAAATTCTAATACTAATTGTTAATCTTAACAAACCAAATCCAAATTGTTAACCAACTGTTACTTTGATTTCCCTCCATTTACGTTAGTGAGCGCAACGGTAGAGTTGTTGCCTTACGTGCTAGAGACCCGGGTTCAATCCTGACAACAGGTGCTGTCATTACAGAGATAGTACATTCTCCCTGTGATCATGTGGGTTTTCTCCAGGTGCTCCGGTTTCCTTCCACATTCCGAAGACATGCGGGTTTGTAGGTTAATTGGCTTCTGTAACTTGTCCCCAGTGTGTAGGATCAAACTAGTTTAGGGTTATCGCTGGTTGGCGTGGATCGGTGGGCTGAAGGGCGTGTTTCCATGCTGTATCTAAACTAAACCAAACTTGTAAAGCATCATTTGTGGGATGCCAAAAGCATAGAGCAGACCAGTTGTGATGTCAGTTGAGATTGTCATGCCTTCAATAAATTGGATTAATGGTCACAGATTTCCAACAGCAAAAAATTGTTGAAACAAGGAACTGCATATGCTGGCTTAGTAAAAAGACACAAAGCGCTGGACTAACTCAGTGAGCCATGCAGCATCACTGGAGAATGTGGATAGATGACGTTTTGGATTGGGACCGTTTTTCAGTAAACATTTAAGACTAAGTTAAAAGTTTTAAGACTAAGTCAAAATTTATCAATTTTTCCCCCCAGTTATGGTGCATATTCTGTAACAGTACCAGATCAGAAGAAGAGAAATGAGTTGCTGAACAGTAAGTATTTTACTTGCTTGAGAAAGTTGTACTGTAGAACAGAAATTACTTGTGGAACAATATTATATTAGTTTATGAGTTTATATAAATGTATTGTTATTATTGTCACATTTACCAAGGTACAGTGAAAAGCGTTTTGTTGCGTGCTATCCAGTCAGCGACAAGACTAAACATGATTACAATCAAAGGTACACAAAAATGCTGGAGAAACTCAGTGGGTGCAACAGCATCTACGGAGCGAAGGAAATAGGCTACGTTTCGAGCCGGAACCCTTCTTCAGACTGATGGGGGCGGGGGGCGGGTGGCGGGGAGAAGAAAGGAAAAAGGAGGAGGAGGAGGCCGAGGGCTGGGGGATGAGAGGAGACAGCCCGAGGGCTGAGGAAGGGGAGGAGACAGTAAGGGCTAACAAAATTGGGAGAATTCAATGTTCATGCCCGCAGGATGCAGACTCCCCAAGTGGAATATGAGGTGCTGTTCCTACAATTTCCGGTGTTGCTCACTCTGGCAATGGAGGAGACCCAGGACAGAGAGGTCGGATACGGAAATGGGAGGGGGAGTTGAAGTGCTGAGCCACTGGGAGGTCAGGTTGGTTAATGCGGACCGAGCGGAGGTGTTCGGCGAAACGATCGCCCAGCCTCCGCTTGGTCTCACCGATGTAGATCAGCTGACATCTAGAGCAGCGGATGCAATAGATGAGGTTGGAGGAGATGCAGGTGAACCTCTGTTGCACCTGGATCGACTGCTTGGGTCCTTGAATGGAGTCGAGGGGGGAGGTAAAGGGACAAGTGTTGCATCTCTTGCGATTGCAACGGAAAGTGCCCGGGGAGGGGGTGGTACAGGAGGGAAGGGAAGAATTGACAAGGGAGATACGGAGGGAGCGGTCTATGCGAAAGGCAGACATGGGGGGAGATGGGAAGATGTGGCGAGTGGTGGGGTCACGTTGGAGGTGGCGAAACTGATGGAGGATTACAATCAAGCCGTCCACAGTGTACAGATACAGGATAAAGCATATAATACTTGCCTGTGAAGATTTTGGTTTGCTCTTTCTTACAAACTACACCATAAACTACAAATTGTTTTGGTTGCAATAAGGACCGGACTTTTGGCAATAATATTGGGGGTTTTTAATTTATTGATTTTTATTTTTGTTTATTATGTTATCGACAACAAGCCTGTTCTGTAAGAATTTCACTGTTCCATTTTCATTACACATGACAATTAAGCACTCTTGACTCTTGACATTACTGTGCCTAGCTAGTACATTTTAACTTTCTGGCGGAGAGCTTGATCTTGGATGCTGACTAACTGATCGCCACTAGGAAGTGTGCAAGAGCCAGCAAGAATGATTGATTGTCTTCTGGTTGTTGAAGAAAGAACTGCAGATGCTGGAATAATCGAAGGTAGACAAAAATGCTGGAGAAATTCAGCGGGTGAGGCAGCATCTATGGACCGAAGGAATGGGTGACGTTTCGGGTCGAGACCCTTCTTCAGACTGATGTGGGGGGGGGCAGAAAAAAGAAAGGAAGAGGTGGAGACAATAGGCTGTGGTAGAGCTGGGAAGGGGAGGGGAAGGAGGGAGAAAGCAAGGACTACCTGAAATTGGAGGTCAATGTTCATACCGCTGGGGTACTGGGAAACTACCCAAGCAAAATATGAGGTGCTGCTCCTCCAATTTGCGGTGGGACTCACTCTGGCCAGAACAGAAAGGTCGGATTCGGAATGGGGAGTTGAAGTTCTGAGCCACCGGGAGATCTTCTGGTTGTATATTCTGTGGGGAGTTCCATGAGTGGTTTGGTTTGATGAGTAACATTTAGTATTATGAATCTCTGGGGGAGAAAAGTCAAGCCTAAGATTTATCTAAGCTGCTCCTTAACCTTTGCAGTCTTTTAAAAATCCTGTGAGCAAACTTTATATTTCTACAATGGTAGGTTGGGACCAGCAGAGTAAAATAATTTGAAAGAGCATTTGAATGCATCTGGCCAGCCATTTGTGTTTTGATGTTAAGTTTAGTTTAGAGACACAGCATGGAAACGGGGCCTTCAGCCCACCAAGACTAGTGCGACCATCCATCACCTGTTCATATTAGTTCTATGTTATCCTACCTTCTCATCCACTCCCTACACACTAGGGGCAATTTTACAGAGGTTAATGAATCTACAAATCTGCACATCGTTGTGTCGTATGATCTTATGATATGATAAGCAATTTGAATAACTGCTAGAATAAATGACGAAGTAGAAAATTGTTAGCTAACTGATCGGTTTTGTCATTGTATGTGTTTTCTCTCGTGGGTGAATGCAAAGAGCAGGGGAGTCATCCTCTCATAAATTCAGGAAATGTTTAACTACTGATCAAGGAGGGGGAGGGGCGAAGGAGGAGAGGAGTGACAGCAAAGTGATGCTGTTGACAGTGAGGTCGTATCTGCAACACCTACATTCCAGGTTCAACTCTCGCCCCCGCTGCCGGCTGTGTGGAGTCTGCAGGCTCTCCGTATTACAGCTTGGGTTTCCCCAAGTGTCCCAATTTCTTCCCTTGTATCAAACGTTGGGTAAATAAACTACTGTAAATTAGCTGTGGTGTAATATCCCGGGGGGCGGGGGGTGTTAATTGGCAAGTTTGAGAGAACAGACTACAGGGAAATAAGTAGGTTGCCATCAACCAGCTCTGAGATCTGGCTTCCAATCAATGGTCTTCCATGTAGTAAAGAAATACAATAAGAATGATTTGTGAAGGATACTTAGCCTAACATTTGTGGGAGCTTGCTGATTTGAAATTGGCTACTGCTTTCTCTAACTATAGCAAAGATGACACTTGAAATATCATTAGCTGTAAGGTGTTTTGTTATACATCTGGGTTGTGAGAGCCACGACAGAAAGCAATTCTAACCTGATAAAAGAATTAGAAGGAGGTTTATTTTATTATATTTTCTGTGTGTTATTACGTTTGTGGGCCGGTTAAGCCGAAGCAAGTAGTAATTTCATTGTTGTATTGTCTGTACGTATGACAATTAAACACTCTGGACTTCCTTGATATTTTTACTTGATTATGCTGGTTTTGTAGTTCTTTTCTTCGATGTTTAGATCCCCATGCACTGGCACTATCCTGCACACTAGGGACAAGTTATAATTTTACCAAAACTAATTAACCTACAAACCTGCAAGTCTTTGAACTGGAGCACCTAGAGAAAATTCACACAATCACAGGGAGAACATACAAACTCTGTACAGATAGCACCCATCATCAGGATCAAACCTGCGTTGTAAGGCAGCAGCTCCACCGCTGTGCCACTGAGCTGCCTTGTGTTGATGAAACTAAGCACAAAAGATGCTGCAGGAATGAACTGCAGATGCTGGTTTAAATCGAAGGTAGACACAAAATCCTGGAGTAACTCAGCGGGTCAGGCAGCATCTCAGGAGAGAAGGAATGGGTGACGTTTTGGGTCAAGCCCTTCAGACAAAAGATGCTGCATTTGGCAAGAGCTGTATACTTGGCTGATTTGGGTCTGATTCACCAATCGTGTTTGAACAGAAATAATACATTATTTATAATACAATAATAAATAATACACAAATAAAAATAAAACCATACAGCACTGTTTCATGTTGTAAGAGCAATATCGTGTCGCAGCTGGTAGACCTGCTGCCTCACTGTGCCAAGAGACTTGGGTCGATTCTGACCTTGGGTGCTGTCTGTGTGGAGTTTGCGTGTTCTCCCTGTGACCATGTGAGTTTCCAACCATATCCCAAAGACGTGGTTGTGTAGGCTAATTGGCCCTGGAAATTGCCCCTAGCGTCTAGGGAGTGGATGCGAAAGTGGGATAACATAGAACGAGTGTGAACGGGTGGTCAGCCAAAGGAGGTAGCTGAGGCAGGTACAATAACAACACGTAAGAGATATTTGGACTGGTGGATGGATACAAAAGATTAAAGTCCAAATGAGGGCAAAAGGGGCTTGCTCAGATGGGGCATTTTGGTCGGTATGGACATAGGGCCGAAGGGCCTGTTCCCGTACTGTATATCTGTATAACTCTATTTGAAAGTTGAGCTTATACCTCGCTCTATTTGCGCATGTTTTCCCAATATCTCTGAATACCCAAGGGTTTGCAAAAATATATATATTTCTCAGATGTATCAATTAACATGGGGTGAATTGTTTTCAAAACTCTCTCTTACTAGAATGGATGGAAGAAGAGATTTGAGATCTGTACCCTTGATTATTGGCTTCATTCTTCAATCAGTAGCAAGCGAGCAATACTTGAACGGTCTCGACCCAAAACATCACCTTTCCATATTCTCCAGAGATGCTACCTGACTTGCTGAGTTATTCCAGCACCTTGTGTCCTTTTGAGCAATACTTGGGGATCGGTACTGCTTTCTCCTGGGTACTTGACCTGTAGCTGTGGCACCATCTTGTTGAAATTAAACGGATGGTGATTGGGAACGCTGCAAGAAGTCTATAGAATTAATATTTAGGATGTATGCTGTCATCTTGTCATATGATTTAACTTAGAAGCAGCGACAGAGTTGGCTGCCTTGGAGAAGCTGAAACGTCGAAATATAAGTAGAGTTTCCACTATTCCGAGAACTGTTGGTGAGTAAAATAATAGCATTAAAAGGGTACCTTAAGTTGCACAAGTTACTGCATATATTGAAACTCAAGGTCAACTGTTTTAATGGAACTTTAATGGAAACTGTACAATTTGTAAATGTGCTAATTTTGTTTTCAAATCCAGTATTTGGGGAAAATTCTTTGGATGCGACATTGTTCGAAAGTTGAGCCACCACCTTTGATAGCAGTTTACGTGGCTAGCTTGGGACATCAAGAGTCAACCTTGTTGATGGGGGAGTGCATATTCGTGAACTTGATGAATTTTGTAAAATCATTAATATCTCTGTCATATTTCATTGACGGGAAAAATCCTTGGCACACATACGGCGGAGGGGGGCTCTGAGCGAGGTGGCCAAAAATGACGGCCGTAGGTGGCGGCGTTCTCTCGGAAATCGCAGCACAGATCGCCAAAACCGGTCAAGCACAGAGTTTTAGTAATATAGAAGATAAGGAAGTGCAGATGCTGGTTTACAAAAACAAAAAAAGTGCTGGAGTAAATCAGTGGGTTAGGACTGAAGAAAGGTCCCAACCTGAAACATCACGCATCCATTTTCTCCAGAGATGCTGCCTGACCAGATGAATTTATATAGCGCTGTTCATTAATTTAAGAAGTCTCTTCAGGGATGTAATGCTGAGGCTTTATAAGACACTGGTCAGCATTTTGTGTATTGTGAGCAGTTTTGGACGCCATATCTGAGGAAGGATGTGCTGGCATTGGAGAGGGTGCAGGGGAGGTTTATGCAGATTATCACTGGAATGATTAGGTTAACATATGATGACTGTTTGATGACACTGGTCCTGTACTTGCTGCAGTTTAGGATGAAGGGGAGCCTCATTGAGACTTACCAAATAGAGAAAAACCTGGAAAGAGTGCATGTTGAGAGGATGTTTCCACTTGTTATGGGAGCATCTAGGACCAGAATGCAGAATAAAAGGACATGCCTTTAAGAAGGGAGATAAGGTGGAATTTCTTTAGTCAGCGGCAGGCGAATAAGTGGAATTCATTACCACCATCAGCTGTGGAGGCCATGTCATTGGGTATTTTTAAGGTGCAGATTGGCAGATTCTTAATTAGTACAGGCACCAGGTGTTATGGGGAGAAGGCAGGAGAATGGGATTTAGAGGGAAAAATAGATCAGCCATGATTGAATGACGGATTAGACTTGGTGGGCCGAAAGGCCTAATTCTGCTTCTATAAGTTGACTGTAATTTTGAATTTCATCACTGTTGTGGTGTGAAACACAGCTACCAGCTGACCCACAGCAAATGCTCAAAAGTGGAATGTGTCTTGTTGCAGGGGGTACGTTGTCTGAGGAAGAAGTGAGACGAAAACAGCAGCTGGCCTTCAATGCAGGTAAAAACAACGTGTATACATATCACAGAAAATCAATCTTGCATTTGTTGATGATTTGGCAGTGTTGGTTTGAGTGATTGAAAGATACAGCATGGAAACACACCCTTTGGCCCACTGGGTCCACACCGACCATCTATCAACAGTTCACACTAGTTCTGTGTTATTTGTGTGTGGCGCAGCGGCAGAGTTGCTGCTTTCCAACGCCGGAGACCTGTGTTCGATCTTGAATATGGGTTCTGTCTGTACGAAGTTCTCCCTGTGACTGCGTGGGTTTTGCCAGGTTCTACAGTTCCCTCCCACATTCCAAAGATGTGCAGGTTAGTAGAAAGAATTTTTAAATTGTCTAATTGGCTTCTATAAATTCTAATTGGCTTCTGTAAATTGTCCTAAGTGTGTAGGATAAAACTAGCGTACGGGCAAATCGCTGGTTGGCGCGGACTTGGTGGGCCGAGGGCCTGTTTCCACGCTCTATCTCTAAGCTAAACTAAACTATCTCTAAAAACTAAAAGCTAAAAATCTCAAGTCCCACTGATTACCCACTTTTTCACCATTCCCATTCAATCTGCTTTACTGATAGCAGTGAATGCAGCCTGGCTTTTGGCTGGAGAGGAAACACCAAGGAAATTATTAGCAGTTTCTCTGGTATTTTGGCACAGATTATTGGCAGGGAAACACTGCTGCCTTGCACCATCTGGTGGGACTGAATGATACAAGGGGATCTGTTATTTATTTGAAACACTGATCCAAATCACTTGTTGGACAGTGGTGGTGGGGGGTGGGGGGGCCTCGTTCAGGAACTCTAACCCAAGAACAATCTCAGCATGTTCTGGGCAGACTCTTTCTTGTTGGTTCAATTGGTGTGGATCAAAACGTGTAGAAAAGTGAAGGATTAAAATTGACTGGTTGGGTTCCTACCCGAGACGTTGCCTGTCCATTCCCTCCACAGATGCTGGCTGACCTGCTGAGTTCCTCCAGCACTTTGTGCTTCACTCTAATTCTCTCCATAGGAATCCAACCTGAGAGAGAGCCGTGGCAGAGTACATAATTCAAAGAATCTTGCAACTTTTTTTTGAAAAGCTATTTTAAAAGCTTTTTGAAATCGCAGTCAACACCTCTGATCAACTTTATAGCATTAATGTTATTCAGTGACATTTATGCTTTACCAGCATGGTAATCCAGTGTTATATACTGCCAAGTTTGTATCTAGCAATACTGTACCACACATCTGTGCCTAGATGTACCATATCTCACTGTACAATAACAGGACTGTGCCCAACAGTGGAGCATCCTGGACTTCAAAGCTAGATATACCCCTGGGTCTATACAGTCTCAGAAGATCTCCAATCAAGAAAGTCTGAAGAAGGGTCCCGGTCTGAAACATTGCCTATCCATGTTGTACTGGAATGCTGCCTGACCCACTGAGCTACTCTATCACTCTGTGTCTTCTTTTGTAAACCAGCATCTGTATTTCCTTGTTTCTTCATAGTTTGTTAATTAGTTGGTCACAGGGAGAACATACAAACCACACACGGATAGCACCCATAATCAGGATCAAACCAGGGTCTCTGGCGTTGTAAGGCAAAGAAATCGGCTTGCGGCTACTGCCTCAAGTTGCAGTAATTTCCATTCCCTTCCATCCACAGGATGTGTGCCTCATTGGTAAATCTAACATTAATTCTCCACCTTTAATCGCCATTGAACTGAGTGGGATGCTGAGCCATTTTGTCTCATTAATATGTATCCTGACCCTGGGCAGTTACATGCATTTCCTCACCTGAAGCAAATGTTTATAAATCAGATGGATTTCACAATCATCATTAATGATCAGTTTTTAATTCTTAATTATTCCATTAACTAGTTTGAATTTCCTCTGCTTGTAAGGCTGTAATTTAATCTCTGTTACTGGCTTCTGAATTACTGGACTGGTAACGTTCCAACTGTCCCCTGTACCTTGTGAAATGGATTGTGTATCATACATGAAACACTTCACGCACACGCTTGGAATGGAAACTATTTATGTGGTTAAAAAAACAGTTCTAATACTATCAGCATGAAGGGTCCCGGCCCGAAACATCGCCTGTCTGTCCCCTCCACAGATTCTGCATGATCTGCTGAGTTACTCAATTTTTCAGTATCTGGAGTTAAGGTTGAGCTAGCTTTTTTGTTTACTGTACTCTATTCTTTGTTTCAGTTATATCATCAAATAATTTTGATCATTATGTATAAAGAATTTCTCTCATTCAGCAGTGATGCAGGCCAGAGGTTACCAGCTGAAAATTGGCATTGAATGTTTTTATTGTTTCTAATACACTGAGTTGGTTAAAGTCTTATCTTAAAATCTAATTGCATTTCATATAGTTCACTTGTCTTTTGATGTTTGAGACTCACTGTTTTATTGCCTAAACCACAATCCTTTCCACATGTATAAGACATTTAGACAAGCACATGGATAGGAAGGTTTAGACAGCTAAGGGACAAAAATTAACTTCAAGATGGCGGACAGCGGGGGTGATGCGCCGTTGTGTATGGCCGCTCCTCCTGCTGTCCGTCCTTTCACCCTTTTTTATTTTTATTTTTAGTCCTGTTCGTATGAAATGTTTATTGGAGGACTTCTTTTATGTGGTGGGTGGGGGAGGGGAAGGGGGAAACTATTTTAACCCCAGTTCTACCTGGTCGGAGATGCGGTTTTTCTCCGAACCGCATCTTCGTCCTCTCTGTGCGGCCTAGTCAAACTGGAGCAGCGCTGGAGCGGCGTTTCCTGCGGGGACTGCAGCTTCGACGGCGGTGTAGATGCTGGGACATCTACAAGGAGCGTGCGATGCCTTACCGGGTCGCCTTGCGGTAATCTCCGGGGCACTGTGACCGTCGACAGCACCGCGGAGCCTGGGATCCGAGATCGCCAGTGTCGGGGGTTCGGCCGGCGCGGCCTGTGAACTTTGGTCGTTGCAGTCTTCGGGGGGGAAGCGGCCGCTTCAGTCCTGGCCGCTGATGGACGTTCACCGACGCCGATGGTCCAGCTTCACGGCAGGAGGGCCTGAAGATACCGGGCTGGCTGAGGAGGCCAGATATAGGCCCCGACCTCGGGTGGACTATGAGGGGGAGAACTGGATATTTTTTGGTGCCTTCCCTCACAGTGAATTCTGCTGTGGGGGGACGTTTCATGTTGATTTCTATAGTGTACTGTTTCTGTGTCTTTTTTCTTTTTCTCTTTTTTCTCTTTTTTTGATTTGTATGGATTTATTGCATTGATCTGTTCAATTAATTTAATCAATCTCTGTAAAGCACTTTGGTTCAAATACTGGTTTTGTTGAAAAGTGCTATATAAATAAATATTATTATTATTATTATTATTATAAAAATGGGCAAATAGAACTAGCTTAGATGGGGCATCTTGTTTGGCATGGACAAGTGTGCAAAGGCTCGGTAGATAAATAAGCAGGAGTATGGAGATGGGTTGTATGTTAGATGGATATGTTCTTCTCATCGGATGCATTCTAATGATAAATCAAAAGAAAAACACCTTGAGTAAGAGTTTAAAGTTGAAGGTAGACAAAAGTGCTGGAGAAACTCAGCGGGTGCAGCAGCATCTATGGACCGAAGGAAATAGGCAACGTTTCGGGCCGAAACCCTTCTTCAGACTGAGCCTTCAGTAAGTTTCTTCAGAAAGTTCCAGTTGCATCCAAAGAATTTTAAGAAGGGGATGTGATGGCTGCGGAATTTCTCATTTGCCAGATTGTCACCTGGCATAATGTTGATAATGCCATGGTGTTGCTAATGCCTGAAATTATCATGAAGATAGACACAAAGTGCTGGAGTGACTCAGTGGGTCAGGCAGCATTTCTGGAGAAAAGGAATAGGTGATGTTTTAGGTCGGAACCCTTCAGGCCCAAAAGGTCACTTGTTCCTTTATTCCATAGATGCTGTCTGACCCGCTGAGTTACCCCAGCATTTTGGGTCCATTTTCAGTATAAACCAGCAACTCTGCAGGTTGCTCAGACGTGGTAGTCCTGTCCAACTCCTGCTCTCTGCACCTGGAACACCTGGCGGTTAAGTGCCGTCCCTTCTACCTCCCAAGGGAATTCACCTACATTATCCTGACCACGGTCTACATCCCACCCCAGGCAGACGTTTGGAGTCTGTAGACTGGGCAATGTTCAAGGACTCGGCAACGGACTTGAACGAATACGCCACAGTCGTTACAGACTTCATAAAGAAATGTGTGGAGGACTGCATCCCTACAAAAACCTTCCGAGAGTTTCCCAATCGGAAACCTTGGATGAACTTTGAGATCTGCACTCTTCTGAAGTCCAGACACAGGGCATTCACGTCCGATGATACAGTGGCCTACAAGATGTCCAGATACGACCTTGGTAAGGCCACCTGGAGGATGAGACAGATGTTCAGCAGCTGTGGCAGGGCCTGAATGCAATCACCAGTCGAAACCAATAGGCAGCTCGAATGTCGGCGAAACATCACTCTCAGACGAGCTCAATGTGTTTTACGCACGCTTTGATAGGGAGAATACTGATGTGCCTTCCCGAGCCCCCATTTGCTGTGATGGTATTTCAATCTCAGTCCCAGAGGCCGACGTCAGGAAATCCTTCAGAGGGGTGAACTCCCGAAAAGCGCCTGGACCCGATGGTATACCCGGTCGTGTTCTAAAAGCCTGTGAGGACCAACTGGCTGGAGTTTTTACGGACATTTTCAACCTCTCACTTCTGAGGTCTGAGGTCCCCACCTGCTTTAAAAGGGCATCAATTATACCAGTGCCCAAGAAGAGTAAGGTGACGTGCCTCAAAGACTATCGACCAGTGGCACTAACGCCGGTGTGAAGTGCTTTGAGAGGTTGATCATGGAGCAAATCAACTCCTACCTCGACAAAAACCTGGACCCACTGCATTTCGCTTACCACCACAACAGATCAACGGTGGATGCTATCTCGCTGGCCCTCCTCTCTGGACCACTTGGACAACAAAAACTCATATGTCAGGCTGTTATTCATCGATTACAGCTTGGCATTTAACACAATCATCCCCTCCAAGCTGGTTACCAAACTCGCAGAACTGGGTCTCTGCGCATCCCTCTGCACTTGGATCCTCGACTTCCTCATTCACAGATCACAGTCTGTTCGTATTGGTGGAAATGTGTCAGCCTCGATAACAATCAGCACGGGAGCACCTCAAGGCTGCGTGCTCAGTCCCCTGCTGTACTCACTCTATACTCATAACTGCGTAGCCAGTCACAGTGCGAACTCCATCATCAAGTTCGCTGACGACACCACTGTTGTGGGGTGTATCACTGATGGGGATGAGTCAGAGTATAGAAGAGAGATCGAGCAACTGTCCATATGGTGCCAGCGCAATAACCTGGCCCTCAACACCAGCAAAACCAAGGAACTGATTGTGGACTTTGGAATGAGTAGGAGGGGGACCCACAGCTCCATTTATATCATGGTTGAAAGGGTCAAGAGCTTCAAATTCCTGTGCGTGCACATCTCTGAAGATCTTTCCTGGTCCGAGAACACTAATGTAATTATCAAGAAAGCTCATCAGCGCCTCTACTTCCTGAGAAGATTACGGAGAGTCGGATTGTCAAGGAAGACTCTCTCTAACCTCTACAGGTGCACAGTAGAGAGCATGCTGACCGGTTGCATCGTGGCTTGGTTTGGCAATTTGAGCGCCCTGGAGAGGAAAAGACTTCAAAAAGTAGTAAACACTGCCCAGTCCATCATCGGCTCTGACCTTCCTTCCATCGACGGGATTTATCGCAGTCGCTGCCTCAAAAAGGCTGGCAGTATCATCAAAGACCCACACCATCCTAGCCACACACTCATCTCCCTGCAACCTTCAGGTAGAAGGTACAGGAGCCTGAAGACTGCAACAAACAGGTTCAGGAATAGCTATTTCCCCACAGCCATCAGGCTATTAAACCTGGCTCGGACAAAACTCTGATTATTAATATCCCATTATCTGTTATTTGCGCTTCATCAGTTTATTTATTCATGTGTGTATATATTTATATTATGGTATATGGACACACTTATCTGTTTTGTAGTAAATGCCTACTATGTTCTGTGTGCTTAAGCAAAGCAAGAATGTCATTGTCCTATACAGGGACACATGACAATAAACTCACTTGAACTTAAATCTGCAGTTCCTTCCTACACCTGAAATTATCTTGTTTTCCACAGGCTCAATGGAGTAGGCAGCAAAATCTGGAAAACCAGCCATGAACTGAACCAGTGAATATGCATTGCTACAGCTGGAAGATAACCTGCTGCATGGGAGTAAAGTCTCCAAAATGGTCAAAAATAAAGCCTCAACCATTGTCGTTTCTCAGGGAATTATATATTTTTTTAACCGCGATCCAACGTCTTTGTTTGCCCTTCTCTCTCTCTCAGAGTTTCGGAAGAAGGAAAATGGAGACACAAGGAACTGAAGATGCTGGAATCCTGAGCAAATCACAAAGTGCTGGAAGAACTCAACAGGTCAGACGCACCCGTGGAGGGAATGGACAAATGATTTTTCGAGTCGGGACCCATTCTTAAGACCTATCAGCCCCGACCCGAAATGTTGTCTCTTGATTCCCTCCACAGATGCTGCTAAGTTCCTCCATCGCATTGTACTTTGCTTGGGATAAAGAAAATATAGTATTTGTTTCAAACATTGGGAAGCAAAATATGTCTTGTTGTACTCAACAGTCTATAGACTTCTGTTTAATGATGCTTGAAGAACATTGTATTGATCTGAAATGCTGATGATCTCACGTTTAAGAAACAATTAGAGAAATACATGGATAGGACCGGTTTAGAGGGATATATGGGCCAAATGCAGGCATGTGGGACAAGTGTAGATGGGGCTTGTTGGTTGGAAAGTTGGGCCAAAGGGCCTTTTTGCACACTGCATGACTATGACTATGACTAACTAGGTTCCTTTGCAAGAATTTTTCATGTTCTTTTGATGTTTGTGGTTCACTAATAGCTACCTCGAGTGGTTTATCTAGACAAGTAGACTAAACATCATATAAGTATTATGCACAGACCATGTTAAATCATTTTAGCAATGCAACTTCAAAATTTTACACTGACTCACAACAGCCCTCGACTAAAATCATATGTAACCAGTGAACATTTTCTAATTAACCAGCAAATTCTCTGGGTAATGATTTATTTATTTTTTGTCCTTTGTTCAATGCTGCTGATATATGGTGTGGTATTGGTTTATTATAGTCACGTGTAGCGAGATCCGGCGAGCTTTTGCTTGCAAGCTCATTCCCTCTTCTCCCCTCTCCAATCAGGCAAGAGGTACAGAAGTTTGAAATTGCATTCCTCCAGATTCAGGGACAGTTTCTTCCTAGCTGTTATCAAGCAACTGAATGGTCCTCTCACAAGCTAGAGTGAAGTCTTGACCTCCCACCTACCTTATTGGAGACCTTTGAACTATCTTTAATGGGACATTATTGGACTTCAACGTCATATCTTGCACTAGCTATTGTGCCCTTTATTCTTTATCTGTGCACTATGGATGGCTTGATTATATTCATGTACTAGACTAAGTGGGACCCGGGTCCCAGCATCACATGGGAGGGCTGGTCACCAACGCAATATTTCACCTCTCCACCAATTCCAATATTGCTCGTCAGTGGGGGGGCTTTCTGTTGCGCTAGTATGGGTGTTGTGGGCCGAAGGTACTGGTTTCCAGAGGGCTAGTATGGACATTGTGGGCCGAATGGATTCTTGGGCTGGCAGCCAACTGTTGCAACAATTTTGAAAGCCAAGGCAAACAATTTGGCTGCAGCCACACGACAACCAAAAATCATTTTGTGAACACAAACTTTTTTTTAAATGCGAGGCAAACAATTTGGCAGCAGCTACCTGATAACCAAAATTCATTTTGTGAACACAAACTTTTTAAAAAAAGGCGAGGCAAACAATTGGGCAGCAGCCACCTGACAACCAAAATTCATTTTGTGAACACAAACTTTAAATAAAGGCAAACAACTTGGCAGCAGCCACATCGAGGGGACTCACCGTGGAGTAGACGTGCGTTCAATGTTATTCATAGCTCAGAGCTGTGACCTTCTTGTTTCCTGGGTCTGGCAGAGACTGAGTGAGGCACGACACTTCCGGGTTTTATAGTCCCCCCCCCCCACCGCCAGCGGGGGCAGCAGAGAGAATGGGGAATTATTTTTTAAACATTAATATCTTTCTGATTTTTCATCGATGGGAAAAATCCTCTGGTCCCGGAAGGCGGAGGGGGGCTCTGAGCGAGGTGGCCAAAAATGACGGCCGTAGGTGGCGGCGTTCTCTCGGAAATCGCAGCACAGTGGGCCAAAAGCTGTCAAGATCAGACTTTTAGTAATATAGATAGTCTTTTTCACTGGATAGCATGCAAACAAAAGGTTTTCACTGTACCTCGGTACATTTGGCAATAATAAACTGAACTATCCGATCAAATCGGGTAATACTGTACATTAATTTAGGGCAACACAGTGGTGCAGCTGGTGGCGTTGCTGCCTCTCAGCGTCAAAGACTCTGGTTCAATCCTGATCTCGGGTGCTGTCTATATGGGGTTTGTACATTCTCCCTGCGACCTTTCCTGGGTTTCCTCCCAAATCCCAAAGACGTGCGGGTTTGTAGGTTAATTGGCCTCTGTAAATTGCTTCAAGTATGTAGGGAGTGGATGCGAAAGTGGGATAAAACTAGAGTGAACGGGTGATTGATGGCCGACATGGACTTGGTGGCCTGCAGACCTGTTTCTATGCTGTATCGCTAAACTAAAATACATCTTTGCACATGTCACTCCTTGTAGATGCAAGGAACTGCAGATGCTGGAATCTTGAGCAAAACAAAAAGTACTGGAGGAACTCAGTAGGTCAGGCAGCATCTGTGGATGAATGGACAGGCGATGTTTTGGGTTGGGACCCTTCTTCAGACAACTCATTGTATTTGTCTACTGACACTTGGTACTTTCTAACTTCAGTGGAACTCTAATGTCGAAAGATAAAAATAATTTGCTGTGTTACTTCCCCACATACTTTAGGGGGTCACACGCAAAGATAAATGTCTCTTCCCTATGTTTTTGTATGACACGTGAAGCAATGCACTCGGTCAAATGTACTCTTTAGAAATCCTGATCGTAAGTGCCTAGAATGTGATTATAACAAAGTTATTTGTCAGTAACAACATTGAGTGCAATGACTGTTTAATATTATGCTCGATTACCCTTCAATGCTATCATTGGATTTATTTAGATTGCTTTTGCAGTGATATTTCAAGTGATATTTACGGTTACACTGTCCGTCAACCATTCATTTTTCACACACCTATTGAAGATAAAGATCCTCAATTTAGTTCATGCTTCAAATATTCTAAGAAACCTTCATAGCGTTGTGGTTAACCTTGAGCAGCTTTTGGGAGAATTTACTATAACAGCGCTGGAAGCAGACCATGTTTCACAGCTTCACCATTGTAAGTAAGACCAATATGGAATAGAATTCTCTATCTTAATTGCATCTTCATTTCAAATCTAATTGGTTTCCTATTTGTATTTTGATTAATCTTACGTAGAATGTAGAAAATGGCAGCACAAGAGAAGGCCCTTCAGTTCACAAGGTCTACACTAAACATAATGCCAACATAAACTAAACTGACATCATCCGTATCTTTGCATTCCCCGCACACCTAGTTGTTCATCTAAAAGCCTTCTAGACACCATCACCCTCAGCAGAACATTCTAGGCACTCACCACTGTGCACAAAAAAAAACTTGCCTCGCACATCTCTTTTAAACTTTAATGTAATAAAGAAGTGCGGATACTGGTCTGAAGAAAGGTCCTTACCCAAAATGTCCAGCCTGTCCAGAAACGCTGTCTGACCTGCTGAGTTACTGCAGCATTTTTGATCTATATCAGAATAATATATAATCCCATGCAAATAGCATTTACCTAAAGAGAATATTTAGTCTAATTTAAAAATCCTTTTGCTGCATTCCTACAGTTCCTGAGTTCCTGATCTCAACAGCACTGTGCATGGTGGGTGAAAGTTTAGTCGGGAAAAAAAGTGGAAAGCTCAAAGCTTCAAAGGAAGAGTTAGATGAATATTTAAAAAGGACACACTCAGATCCAGAAAAGAAAAGGGGAATGGATTGCCCTCCAGGTATACCACCCTTAGGAGAGATAGAGTATAAGTTAGATGTTTTGCCACTAAAGTGGAAGTAGCAATAAGGCGTGCAAAGGCTTCTTTGGCCTCAGGGCCGAATGACGTCCCTTACCAGGTGTATAAAAGTGCACCTGATGTGCTTAGATTCTTGGAGTGGAGGCTCTTGCGTATAGTTTGGGAGAAGCAGGTTATACCAAGGGTTTGGCGTAAAGCAGGGGGAATTTTCATTCCCAAGGAGATGAATCTTCAGAGTTAAGTCAATTTAGGTCTATATGTCTCCTCAACGTAGAAGACAAGATTTTCTTTAGCACAGTGGCACAGAGGCTGGCAAGTTTTTTTTGAAAGGAATAGGTTAATAGATACCACAGTGCAGAAAGCAGGAATCCCAAGTTTTGCAGGATGCTTAGAACACGTTAATGTAATATGGCACCAGATTCAGACAGCCAAGCTCGAGAGAAGAGATTTGTATGTAGTGTTTTTGGACCTGGCAAATGTGTTTAGATCTGTGCCACATAGTCGTATTTGGAGTGCTTTTGATTTCTTTAGAATTCCAGGATCGATAGTAAATTCAGTGAAAGCATATTTCCAAGATGTCCAAATGTGTTTTAGTACAGCAGACTTTACGACAGCATGGCAGAGACTAGAGATGGGCATTATGGCAGGGTGTACTATTTCCCCATTCGTGTTTACAATAGCGATGGAGCAAGTGACTAGAGCATCACAGTGGGTTGTGGGCAGGACGGACTGTGCCTCCCTCCAATTAGGGCTTATATGGATGATATGACCTTGGTGACCATAACAGTAGCTGCACAAAAAGGTTGTTAGAGAAATTAAATGATCATCTTAAATGGGCTAGATTGAAGAGTAAGTCACAGAGTATTTCTTTGGCAAAAGGAAAGGTAGTAGAGAAAGGGTTCTGTGTAGAAGAAGAAGAAATCCTGTCTATAATGGAGAAACCAGGTTTGGGTAGGTTGTATTACTGGAAGTTGGATGACACTGAACAGGTTCAGCAACGGGTTAGAAAGGATAGAGAACTCAGGGCTTCCAGGCAAGTTGAAGTTGTTGTGTTTGCAGTTTGGGCTATTCCCTAGGTTGATGTGGCCATTGACAGTATATGAGGTGCCAGTTTTGTAGGTGCAAAAGCTTTAAGGTCAGAGGGGGATGTCTGACAACAATGTTCCTCCAGCACTTTGCAATTTTATTAGATTCCAGCACTGATCGCCTTAGTGGTCCAACTTATCTCCAGCAGCTGTCTGCACCTCCTCATTTCCCTCGCCTGGCTCCTTCTACTTCCTTTCTTTTCCTGTTTTCTCTTCAGTCAGAGTGCCTCCACCCATTATCTGCTTGCGTTTGCCTCCCAACATCTCTCCCATGTCCGCTATCTGCTCATCATACTTCATCCTGCCACCTACCAGGGCGGCCACAGTGACACAGCGGTAGAGTTGCTGCTGTACAACGCTTGCAGCGCCGGAGACCCGGGTTCGACCCCGACTACGGGTGCTGTCTGTACAGAGTTTGTACATTCTCCCTGTGACTGCATGGGGTTTCTCCAAGATCTTCGGTTTCCACCCACACTCCAAAGATGTATAGGTATGTTAGTAAATTGGCTTGTTAAATATTTTTTTAAAATTGTCCTTAGTATGTGTAGGATAGTGTGTAGGATGGTCAGCGCAGAACTGGTGGGCCGAAGGGCCAGTTTCAGCGCTGTATCTCTAAAGTAAACTAAACTCTCCCACCAAACACCATCACAGTTGAACAATCACTTCTCATTTCTGTCTGCCCCCCCCCCCCCCCCCCCCCCCACGCAGATGCTGCCTGACCCTATGTGTACCCCTCGCAGATTGTTTGTTGTTCGGATTGGCCGGATATCACTTTTAATGTGTGTGGACGAAGGTGAAATACTTGGAGAAGCACTATTGGGCAATTAACTATCAACTAAGATATTAGTTAATATTTAATTGTCTAAAAATGCCTTCTCAATTCTTACCTGATGACTTTTACTCTATAAAATGTAATTGTTGTGCTGGTTTACAAAAAAGACACAAGTACTGGAGTAACTCAGCGGGCCAAGCAGCATCTCTGGAGAACAAGAATAAGTGATAATTCGGGTCTGATAAAGGATCCCGATCTGAAATGTCACATATCCACGTTTTCCGGAGATGCTGCCTGATTCACTGAGTTACTCCAGCACTCTGTCCCTGGCTTTAAGACATTCAATATAATCAATGGTGCATTTTATTCTTTACAAAGCTATATGGAACCAAAGCTTTTAAAACTAATCTTGTTGAACTAAATAAAGGCACACAGTGCTGGAGTAACTCAATGGATAAAGCAGTAAAAAGAAAAAGAAAATGTGGCAATTTGGGTCTGAAGAAGGGTCCTGACCTGAAACGTCATCTATTCATGTTCTCCAGAGATGCTGCCTGACCCGCTGAGTTACTCCAGCACTTTATGACTGGTTTAAAGACATCCAATTTAATCATTTTATCTTTGCAAAGTTGCATGGAACCGAAGCTTTTAAAACTAAGCTTGCTGAAGTAAATTGAGACACAAAATGCTGGAGTAACTCAGCAGGTCGGGTATCTCCCAGAGCATCTCTGGAGAACCCTAGGGGGGGTGGGGGGGGGGGGGGGGGGGGGGGGGTGGTGAATGATTGATTAGACAGTGACTCCACAAAAATCTCCCCCACAATGAG
The DNA here is from genome assembly GCF_028641065.1 of Leucoraja erinaceus. Classification (NCBI taxonomy): domain Eukaryota; kingdom Metazoa; phylum Chordata; class Chondrichthyes; order Rajiformes; family Rajidae; genus Leucoraja; species Leucoraja erinaceus. The sequence continues at coordinate 22,968,271 of NC_073390.1, read as the reverse complement.
CTCCTTGCTTTAGAGCGTGTGCCTGTTTCATGTCCGAATTTTTGTTTGTCATCTCCTCCGCCTTTTTTTTCCATCGTAAATCTCTGTTCAAAAACACAAGCAATAAAATGAATCACTTCTCTGCAAGATCTTGTAAATGCTGGCAAGACGCGTTGTCAGAGGGAAAGTCAGCACGAATCTGAAAAGAGTTATGCTTTTTTAAACCATTAGATGCCTTCCCACTGCATAGCAAATACCTCACATTCTTTGAGTCTTATGCAGCGACATTTTTGCCAGTTTCGGGCACATGTTACTGAGTCAAGCTATGAGCAACTTTTGTATCTTCAATTAAATTGCAATCAATTGTCACTGAAGAATGTCTGGCCGATTGCCAGAGATAAAGCAATGTACAGCTAATGAAAGTATCTGTAAGATCGTACGTCAAAATAAATCTAGACTGATTTAAAATTAATAGTACATTGTGTTTTGCTTTCTCTGCCTACAGCAACTTGAAAAATAAATATATGGAGACAAGGAACAGCAGATGCTGGAATCTTGAGCAAATCACAAAGTGCTGAAGTAACTCAGCAGGTCAGGCAGCATCTATGGAGGGATAGACACAAAGTGCTAGGGTAACCCATTAGGTCATGCAGCATCTCTGGAGGAAAAGGATGGATGATGTGTGCTAGTACTGGGGATTGAAGCTAGAGTAAAAGTAATAATTCAGAGGTTTCTAGGGTGACACAGTGGCGCATCGGTAAAGTTACTGCCTTACAACACCAGAGACCCAGGTTCGATCCTGACTATGGGTTGTCTATGGACAATATTATCTTTTGTCCTAATATCTCACCATGCAGCTCTGTGTCATTCTTTGTCAGTAGTCCAGGAATGTTTCCATGATTTAAAGGCCCTATATTAATGGGAAATGTTTATTTGGTAAATTTTAAGTATATTTTGTAGATTTTTCTTTGCTCATTTCCATTGCATCCCCCTGTTTCTTCTGCTTACAATGTTTGAGCTAATTGAATACTATTGGAGCTATTTCTTAAGCTGTGTGCAAGAATTGATGCCAGATGCATTTTACACATCCCATCATGACCTTCTGCGAAAAGCAATTTTGGAGCTACTGCACTCCGGTTGAAATTTAAAGCATTCGTGCTGATGCTAAGGTCTCTTGAAAATGGGGAAAAAAATCCCCTTGATCCCCCCCCCCCCCCCCCCCCCCCCCCCCCCCCATCTCACACACACACACACACACATTCTTTCCTCTGGCTTCACAGTTTGCAATTCTTCAATCCTTCTGTCTCACACATTCTGTTTTAATGTTCCAACTATCTGTCTCCCCCCCCCCCCCCCCCCCCCCCCCCCCCCCCCCCCCCCCCCCCCCCCCCCCCCCCCCCCCCCCCCCTCACCTGCGTCCACCTATTACCTGCTACGCAGGTTCTCCAGCAATGCTGCCTGACGTGCTGAGTTTCTCGAGCACTTTGGGTCATTGTTTCTACATTCTGATTTTAGTAATAAAGTGTTAAAGAAGGAACTGCAGATGCTGGAAAATCGAAGGTACACAAAAATGCTGGAGAAACTCAGAGGGTGCAGCAGCATCTATGGAGTGAAGGAGATAGGCAACTCTACAATAAACACTGCTGCTGTTCAGCCTGACCAGTCCCTGCCAGCATGTTTGTTCCACTTAAAACTCAACTTTCCTTGTAGAAATCTCCAAATGTATTCCTCCATTCCCTTCGCCATCATATGCTTGTCCAGGTTCCCTTTAAAATGCAATTTTCTTCAATCAATCATTGTGGGATTTAAGTCCTCATTCTCACCACATCAATGCTCTGGCCAAGACAGTATTTTACTTCCTCAAAGCCTTTACTTCCTCAGAAGACTAAGGGAATCTAGTTTGGTTTATCATCACGTGTACTGAGGTACAGTGAAAAGTTTTTTATGACATGCTATCCAATCAGTGACAAGATTATACATGATTACAATCAAGCCATTTACAATGTACAGTTACAGGATAATGGGAATAACATTTAGTGTAAGATGAAGTCCAGGAAAGTTCAATTAATGATAGGCTGAGGGTCTCCAATGAGGTAGATGGGAGGCTAAGACCAATTGTGATAGGATGGTTCAGTTGCCTGAGAACAACCATTGGTATGTCTTCAACGGCTCTTACCAATGTTTTGAGGAAACGGCTGAGCAAAACACAAAGTGCTAGAAGAACTCAGCATGTCAGACAGCATCCATGGAGGGAATGGAGAGACGACATCTTGAGTCGGTCCCTTTCTTCAGAATCTTAATTCGTCATTCCCTCCATAGATACTGGCTGACCCACTGAGTTCCTCCAGCACTTTGTGTTTTGCACAATATTCCTGTATCTGCAGTTTCTTGTATCTCCACCTTAAAGCTTAGTCTACCATCTGTAAGCAAATGGAGTACAAGCACCACTGACCACTGAGGGGATGGGCCCAGCTTACAACCCCTCAAATGGATGCCATTTAAAGATGAAAGCACGTGTGTTGAAACTGTATGCAATTGCAAATATAGAGAAACGGGTGTACTGACTATTTACTGCATATATTATGAATAAAGCATATTTACAAAATAAATAAACAAGGGAGATTCTTCCATCTCATTTATGCAAGCAAACATTGAGTCATAGTGTCATATGGCATGGAAACAGGTCCTCTGGCCCAACTCTTTCATGCTAACCATGATGCACATCTCAACCAATTTGCCTGTATTTGAACCATACCTTTCTAAACCTTGCCTATCTGCACCTCGGTACACAGAGGCCAAAGGACATTTATTGTCACATACACCAATTGGTGCAGTGAAATTTGAGTTACCGTGCAGCACACAAATAAGATAAACACAACACTGTAGAATTTAACATAACATAAAAACATCCCCCCACAGCGGAATCAACATTTCCCACTGTGAGGGTAGGCAACAAAGTTCAGTCCTCTTCCTCATGTTCACCTGTGGCCGGAGCCTATTGAGGCCGCCGCAGTCTCTGCAACGGCGACCCGATCTTTCAGGCCCTCAAACGGAAGAACACTCTCAGCGGCTTGGAGTTTCTGAATTGGCTGCTTCCTACCAGAGACCGCGGCTCCCAAAGTCTACAGGCTGAGCTGGGCAGAGCTCCAACACTGGTGACCCCGGCAAGGATCCCAGGCTCCACGATATTAAAGTCAGTGCCGCCCACGGCTGGAAGCTCTACAGACCACATGACAACAATAACCAAATATGCCATCACAGTATTGTAATAAATAGTATGAATTACATCAGGTCAAATGAAATGACCTATTGAATGCAGCCAACAGAGTGTAGTCAGGAGTAAGAACAAACTGCAGGAGAAACTCAGCTTTTGGTCTTCTTTTCATCTTTAGCCTTTGCCCACTCATCTGTGAAGCAACTCCACTTACATGCATCTCTCACATGCCTGATTTTATCGTTCCCCCCTCCCCACCTCTTACCCCCCTGCTAGAATCAGTCTGAGGAAGGGTCCCTCCCCAAAACGTCACCTATCCATGTCCTCCAGAGATGCTTACTGATCTGCTGAGTTGCTCCAGCACTTGTATTTTTTGTTTAAGTTTCCAGCATCTGCAGTTCCTCGTGTCTGCTGGAGGAACTCAGTGCATCAGGTAGCATCCAGGGAGGCACAGGGATGATCAACGTTTCACTATGAATCATGCCAGAGTGGTGAGGGAAGATATCCAGTGTAAAGAGGTGAGATGGCTGATAGGTGGAGCCAGGTGAGATGGGGAGCAGGTAGAGGAAGCGGAGGAGGGAGTTTTCAGATAGAAGGGTATGAATCACATGCAGACAGAGGAGATTAGTTTAACTTGGCATCGTGTTTGACACAAACATTGGGAGCTGAATTACCTGTTCCTTTTGTTGTACGTTGTTCAATGAGGAGAGTAAAACATAAAAAAACATCTATGTTCAATGAAGAGAGTAATTAATTTTGGTAATGGTGGTGGGATCGATAAATGGAGAAAGTAAACAAAGTGAGAGAACAATATAGAATATACTATGCACTCGAAAAATGTGCTGTTTTTGAATTTACTTCCTCATATGTAATACATTATTCACTGATGATTTAGATGCAAACAATCAAATGAATACTCAAATCATTCCCTCCTCTTTTGAATAAAGCTTCCTGGTATAATTTCATATTTAATTTAGAGCTGTATAAGGAAATGCAGCCAGCTGGAGCACAAAAGAATTTCGCAACAAAACTGTTTGCATTTATAAAGCATCTTTATGTCTGTTGAAAGAAAGTTCCCTGTGCTTTTTGTGCAAAATCAAAATTTGAAATAGGGCTTAAAAGTATATTTATGACGCCAAAAACGAGTGAAATGGGAGGTTAATGGGAGGAGGCAAAGCAATGACTCTCTCTGCACCTCCTAACACACCTAGAGGCGAAACTAAAGTAGGCTCGATTTCTGGACTACATATCCCAGAGGACGCTGCGCGTCGCGCATGCGCTCTGCTCCGGTATGCGTTCGACGAAGTGTGCGGAATGCGACTCGACCAAATCGTCAATAGGAGGGATGCTGTGATCAGTCTATTACACAATTTCATACAGGTCTCTCTGAAAATCTGTTTTGTGGCGGTAAACATGATAAAGTTTGGAAGAACATTTGTTTTACATAGTTAAAGAGTGTTTATGTGGGGTGTGTTGCGGATGGATATAGGACGATGCTACCCCCAACCACCCCCCCGCCCCCCTCACGGTCGCAGGGCCGCAGGTGGGGGTGGGGTGCGCGCGCAGCGTGCTGTCGTTGGCCGGGCGGCGGGAGGAGCAGGAGAGAGCGGTGATGCCGACCAGCAGGGACAGCGTGATGTCGTGCCCGGTCGACCACCAGCACCAGGTCCGCATCAAAGCCTACTACAAAGGGTAAGCGCTGAGCTGGAGGCCTGGTGCTCGGGGCTCGGGGTCCCTTCGTCGTGGAGGCGCCCTCCCCACAACTCCGCAGTGGGAGTGGGGCCCGAGCGGTGTGTGTGGGGGTTACGCTGTATATATGTGTGGGGGAGGGTGTGTGGGTTGAAGGAAGGTGAGGCTATACCTGAAGGGACGTGGGGCTCACCTGAAGGGGAGGAGGGGGCGGGGGGTTACATCTGAAGGAAGGTGGGGGTCACTTACGTCGGGGGGAGGTGGGTGGGGTGAGGAGGTGGTATAGGGTAAGGAGGTGCTATAGGGTGAGTGGTGGGGAGAGGTGTTTACCTGACGGGGGGGTGTAGAGAGGCGTTTAGCTTGGTGGGAAGGGGTTCCCCTGTCGGTGTGATGGTGAGTGGTGGGCAAGGCGTTTACCTGATTCACCTGGACCTGGTGGTTGATGAGCATCAGCTGGTTGTATTGTGGGAGGATCGCACTGTGTCGTTGTAATGGATTTCGAGGGAGGATGAAGATTGAGTTTCGGTTAATTCTGCCGACGTTCCAAAGCACTTTACTGTCAATGTTTTTAAGTATTGTCAATATTGTCACATTGATTATCAATGAGACCAAGTAATGAGCAATATGGCGGCTTGAGTTGAGTGAACATTAAAACTGTATTAATTGATTAATAATAGTCATCACGGAACCAGGCCCTTGGGCCCAACTCAATGCCCCATCTCAGTTAGTTCTATTTGTCCGTGCTTGGCCCATATCCTTTTAAATATCTCCTATCCATGCACCTGTCCCAGTGTCTTTCAATTACTGCGATAGTACCTGCCTCAGCTACCTCCTCTGGCAGCTTGTTCCATGTACCTTTAGAGTAAAAAGTCGTTATTAAATCTTTCCCCTCTCACCTTAAATGCATGTTCTCTGGTTCTTGATTCCCCTATCCTGGTTAAAAGACTGAAATATGTTGTATTATTTGATAGTATGATTAGTAGAATGCATAAGAGGAGACAATGAATATGGTGTATTTGGATTTTCTGACAGCTTTGATAATGTGTCACACAGGTCAGTAGATGAGATTAGTGCATATGAACACATGGATTGAAAATTGATTATTAGACAGAACTAGAATATTAGACAGAGGAGGGTGGGAATAAATAGACGTTTTTCTGGTTGGTAGACTGTCTATATTATATATATATATATTACATACATACATACACACACACGTGCGCACATGTATGTGTGTGTGTATATGTACATGTGTATATATGTATATGTGTATGTGTGTGTATATATATATATGTGTGCGTGTGTGTATATATATATATATATGTACACGTACACACACACGCACATATATACGATTTGGTTGATGAGGCTAGGTGGTATGATGTAACATTGGGGATTGCAGCAAGGTGGATGGCGTGAGGATGCTGCAACAGGTTACAGACAAACAGCAGGAATGGATCAGAATACGGCAGATGTAATGCAAGATGAACAATTGTGAAATTATGCATGGTAAAGTACAAAAGTTGCTGAAAGCTAAATGGAGGAAGCTATTAGAAAAGCAAAAGATATTTTGAGTTTTATTGTAAGAGGATTTAGATACAGAGGTAAGGTGTTTTATTACAGTTGTGGAAGACATGGGAGAGACAGCATGTGGAATATTGTGCATGGTTTTGGTATCCTTAAAAAAAAAACTGCTTTAGATGGAGTACAGTAAAGATTCACCTGTTTTGTTTCTGAGATGGTGGAAATGAGTAGATATTAAGTGGACAAGAGGATGAGAAGGAATCTCATTAAAACACTCAAAATCCTTATTCTCCTATTCACTGTTGGTTGCAGAGCATTTATGTGATAATTTACCTTTACGCAGTGATTCACTTCACATGAAACTATCTTCTGGTTACATAGATTGGATGCTATGTCAAAAGTCATTCAGAAGAACTGACAGTTTTCGTCTTATGATTATATATTGAATGTATTCAGATGAATTAAGACCAACTCTTGATTTCATAAATATAGAAATGAGGAACAGCAGATGCTGATTTACCAAGGAAAGACTCAAAATGCTGGAGTAACTCAGTGGGTCAGGAAGCATTCCTGGAGAATGTAGATAGGTGACATTTCAGTTCTGAACCCTTCTTCAGACTGAGTTACTCCAGCATTTTGTGTCTTTTCTTGATTTGTTAACCAGGTGTTATGGCGTTGCCTTTTATCAATGTGGCAATTTGAGCTATATTTGAAGTTCTGCATTCACAAAACGTCTGAGCAGCAGTGTATCTGAGCAGCAGTTACACAAAATCCAAATTTTGTTAGGTGGTGACTAATGAATTCAGGTGAAAATGCTTTGCTGTGGATGCTTGAATTGGGAACTGTGTACGTTGAAAATCAATGATAAATCATTTGGTGTGCGACAGTTCCATCCTTGAAATGTTGTACTTCACAGCATTTTGTAACAATGTTTTTTATCTTGTGAAGCAAGTTCCCAGGAAGACGTAATCTAATACAAACCAATAACGTTCAATTATTTCTTCCCATTTTCTTTTAAAAACAAATGTCCACCTACTTTCCATTCTGGACACATCTTCTCTGTGACCTATAGTATCTTAAACTGTCTACTTTTTGTTTACAGATATTTTATGGAGCATTTTAGATAATTATTATGTATTTTTCAACTGGAAGGAGTGTGGGGGGGGGGGGGGGGGGGGGGAGACAGCTGGAATTATAGTTCCCAATTTAGCCCTTCCATGTTTCATTTTAGCTGGGAAGAGCAGTTGTAATAATGAATGGCTGGGTTTCATATTAAGAATGGCATTTGCTAATTAACTCGGGCTCAGTGCTGGGACCCCAGCTATTTACAATATGTATTAATGATCTGGATGATTATTCACCAGTTCACCAGACTGATTCCTGGGATGGCAGGACTTTCATATGAAGAAAGACTGGATAGACTCGGCTTGTACACGCTAGAATTTAGAAGATTGAGGGGGGATCTTATAGAAACTTAGAAAATTCTTAACGGATTGGACAGGCTAAATGCAGGAAGATTATTCCCGATGTTGGGGAAGTCCAGAACTAGGGGTCACAGTTTAAGGATAAGAGGGAAGTCTTTCAGGACCGAGATGAGAAAGATGAGAATTTTCTGCCACAGAAGGTAGTTGAGGCCAGTTGATTGGCTATATTTAAGAGGGAGTTAGATGTGGCCCTTGTGGCTAAAGGGATCAGGGGGTATGGAGAGAAGGCAGGGATGGGATACTGAGTTGGATGATCAGCCATGATCATATCGATTGGCGGTGAAGGGCCGAATGGCCTACTCCTGCACCTATTTTCTATGTTTCTATTAGATGCAATTTGGGTAACAAATTAAGAGCAGATACAAATATTTTGCAAATAATTAATATATTGGCTTGAATTAATATGTTCTTTCCTAAATATTTTTGTGAACTAATGAGCTACTGACAACACCTCTGTGCACCCTGAAATTAGTAGACATAGTGTTAATTAGCAAATACTTTGTCTGTACTCCAGTGCAATAATAAATTGTGTGCTAGTTCTTACAAATATCGGAGAAAATCCTGGGTTTGGTTTACAGTCTTTGCTGACTTGTATAGTCAAAGTTGAGGCTCTGTTAGACATGATTAACACCTTGTGTTAGGGAAGGAAAATCAGCTTGAGTTCTTTCATGGGGTATTGTGTCCACTTCAATATGAAGCGTCTCGACCCGAAACGTCACCCATTTCCTCTCTCCAGAGATATTGCCTGTCCCGCTGAGTTAATCCATCATTTTGTGTCTATCTTTGGTGTATACCAACATCTGCAGCTCCTTCCTACACTTTGATCCACTCGCTTCAGAAATGTAAGTGTTGGATTTCAATATCACAAAATACTTTATTAGCCAAGTGTGTTTTGCAACATACGAGGAATTTCGTTTGCCAAGTCAGTCATACAAATAAAAAGCAATGGAACACCCAAAATACATTTTAACATAAACATCCACCACAGTGACTCCTCCACATTCCTCACACATGGAAGGCGAAAAGTTCAAATCTTTTCCATGGTTTTATAGGCTGATAAACTATTCCTCACCTCGCATGGCTGTAAATTTTGTTCTTAATTCTTCGATTAAGGGCCACTGTGGCAATGGAAATCTCAATATCACAATGTTGAAAGTGCAATGCATTTTTAAGGAAACATGTCTTCCATGGAATTTAACCAGAAACAATGATGTAAGGTACTTTGTGGTGATTGTGTTATCTTGTTTTACATTTACATTGGCTACACTTAAAAATCACAAAAAACTAGTGCACAGGTACATAAGGTATGTTGTAAAAGCTAAACAAAAGCTATCTCAGGAATGTGTTATTCAAATATGAAGTGTTGGTAAGAGCAAGTGATTTTTCTTTCCCACAGAACATATGATCAAGATATATGAAAGTTATTCAGTTCCAAAAGTCTCTTTTGCAAATGTCAGATAGATTTAAACCCATCTGAACCTCAACCTTATTTATCCTTTTTGTCTTCCTACTATATTCATTTCATTGGAACCATTTAGGCAAGAAGTTCTAGATTTTGACAATTTGGTAGGTATGTTACAAAACCTACCTGAATCGTCGATGAGAATCTGCCCCCAGGCCGTGTGCGTGATTTTGGCGCTGTTTAGAGGGGACAGGTTTAAAACGCGATTTTTACTAGGCTGTTGCAATCGAAAATGTTCAGCCTAGTAATTCATTAACGGAAAATCGCTGAAAGACCCCGTCGCAAAAGGTATTATGGCCTTGTATAATAGTTATAGTAGTTTAAAAATCACTCTCTAAACCTGCGACCTCTCGTAGCCCCAGGGTTTTATAAAGCAAACAATTAAAGATATGTACCTTATTTTTACATTAAAAGGGGCTTCTTAAGACCCCTGTATATAAAGTTTACTATAGCGAGTAGCTCATTTTGGGCTCTTTATATCCCGCAGTATTTTTCTGGGCATTTGAGGGCACAAATCCACTGCAATGTGAACGTTCTAAACCAGCGCGTTCACAGGAACCCACTAGAAAGCCGATTTAAAATAGACTTTAATTTACAGCAATTGAACACTAAATTCCTTCCATTTGGCCTATAAATTAATGTAAATGAGATTTAAAAATCATGTTTTATTGTGAAGTATTTGTGAATATTATTTGGACACAGGCTATTAAAAAATGTTAATCATTTATTAAGAAATGGATAGATGTTTAGATCTAGTAATTGAAGTTTGAAATTAGCTACAATTGGGTAACTAACTAATTATATGCTTTAATTTCAGGTCATCCAAGTAAGATTATTTTATATTTGTTTCAGAATGCTTCAATCTATGATAACTGAAAATTTCATTCAGTTCTCTTAATTTTTAAGAAGGTTATGGGCTTTTGACTGTCCATGATCACAGCTTTTTTGTTATGTTCATAGAAAATCAATAGGGAACAAGATGCTAATTTCCGAGTATGAAAATGGCCATAACTTTTTTATTACTTGAGATATGAAAGTGAATTAGGTGTCAAATTAAACATTGTTATGCTTTATCTGATGGGATAAATTGCAGACTTGATTTTTTAAATCTCAAAATTTTGTAACATTGCTACGAATTTGGATTGAAATGTGTGTTTCCTGATTTCATCCTGATTGTACTTTTGAGGTTATGACTCATTGTATGCAATCACTTGCCAGAATAAAGTTTATTGATTTTCTCCTGCACTGAATCTCGGTTACTGTAAATATCCTGATTGGGTCATTTTTAATGGAATGCTGTGTTAAGTTTGGTTACAGAGTCCAGACAAGATACACTTTCAGAAGTTGAAAGAATAGTGTCAAAAATAAGGACATTTGGGTTGAGTTTATTGTCACGTGTACTGAGGTACAGTGAAAAGCTTTTTTGTTGAATGCTATCTAGTCAGCGGTAAGACTATACATGATTACAATTAAGGCGTCCACAGTGTACAGACACAGGATAAAGGGAATAATGTTTAGTGCAAGGTAAGGTCCGAGTAAAGATAGTCCGAGGATCTCCAATGATGTGTATGGGAGGTCAGGACTGCACTCTGATTGGCGATAGAATGGTTCAGTTACCTGATAACAGCTGCGAAGAAACTGTCCCTGAATTTGGAGATGTGCATTTTTACACTTCTGAACCAGTTGTTTGATGGAAGAGGGAGTGTCCAAGGTGATACTCGTCCTTGATTATGCTGGCGGCCTTGCCGAGGCAACATGATGTGCAAATTAAATAAATGTAAGGGAGATTGGTTTGTGTTATGGTCTGGGCTGTGACCACCATTCTCTGCAATTTCTTGCGGTTTTGGATGGAGCTGTTATGCTATGATGCATCCCAATAAAATGATTTCTATAGAGCATCTGTGGAAGATGGCGAGAGTTGTTAGGGACATGCTGAACATCCTAAGCCTTCCAAGGAAGAGGAGGAATGTTGTGCTTTCTTAATTAATACTTTATTATCACTTGACATTCACAGTGAAATTCATTGTTTTGCATGCCATACACAAAGTTTGCAAAGAGTTGCGGCAACAAATTTACAAGTGTTCAAAGTAGAGCACAATGGTCCCTCTTTGTTCTCAGCCCCCCCCCCCCCCCCCCCCCCAATGCCAGGACACTTGTTGTTCTCTGCAGACCCTCCCCCCCCATGCCAGTTCACTTTTTTCTTGATCATTCTGTATGGCTGGTCCTTGACAAGTTGCTGGTGATTTTATCCTAGGAACTTGAAGCGTTCAACCATCTCAACCATCTTTTAATTTATACTGAGTTATGTGTGCCCCGTCACTTTCTGAAGTCGATCACAATCTCCTTTGTCTTGCTGACATTGAGGTAAAGGTTGTTGTCCAGGCACCAGGTTATGAGGTTCTCAATCTCTTTCCTGTACTCCATCTCATAATTATTTGATATCCGACCCATGATGGCGGTGTCATCTGTGACTTTGTAAGTTTAGTTGTATTTGTATTTGGCTGCACAGTCATGGGTGATAAGGAATAACAAGGAATCCACCAGTTCATGGATAATCTGCAATTAATCATTGGATGTATCCATGTGATTTTAATACCCTTGTTTTTCTGGAATGAAAGGGTTGTCTTCAGAGGACAGATTGTATAAACCTGTCTTGTATTCCCGAGTGCTTAAACTATTAAAGATGATTTAATCAAGATAATTAAAATAATTGAGATTCAGTTGAGTATTGAGATCTATCTGACCAGTGTGATACATTTTGGAGACTGAATAACTTTCCAATTTCTTAGTCACTGGTCTTGCAGAAAAAAATCAGTTGCCCTTAGTAGCTCTGTTCTACATAACCTCAGACCAAGGGCAATGCAATTGTCAACTGCTTGTTGGGCCAATTTAATATAGAATGAGCAATAACTGTCAGCCTTGATGGTGATACCCGCAAACACTGGAGGGATAGAAGGCTTTTTAATCATTAATGTTTTGAAATCTTATATTGTAATTTAGGTTTTAGATTTATCTTGTTTATTGGAAATGTTATTTTAAAGACTTAAATGACATTTGGGCATTATAGGTCAAGTGCTTTGTGTCAGAGTAAACTTTCAACGAATGGCAGATTTTTTACTGCCATAGGTAGTGTTACAGTCATTCATTCATAAATTTATAGTTTGAATGAAAATTGGCCCATGTTGTCAAATATCAGCTTTGTAAAGCATGATTTCCTTATAAGCAGTATAATGCAAATCAAAGTCAATTGCTATATCAAAATATAGAACAACAACTACATATGTGCACAATTCTAGACTTGGGAGAACTTGGAATGATTGCAATCAATATGGTCTGCTTTGAAATTGGGGGAACAATATGACCATAACGCTAGCACATGGTTTTATGCTTTATCACAATATAATTTATTTGTCCAGCCAAGCAGTATTATGCTAACTCTTGTGAATAAGCAGCCTGTTATAAACTACAAGATTTCATTTATGTTCCACAGAAGCTCTGTAAAATGGCGTGCTAATATCATCCAATTTTTGGGAGCTGGGCTCCACAAAGTGTTTTAGAATTTGTCCATGTGTGGAGCACAGCCTATTCCTTTTAGTTCTGTATGTCTGGAAAGTTAAAATGGCTTGCATCCCATGGATAATTCCTTTACTGATAGGAACTGATGTTGGCTGTTTTACCATGTCTTTTTCTATAATTTCCACATCCATTTTATGAAGGTATCAGTTTATAAACTTTACACTGAAATTTGTACCATCTGTATCTAGCCTAACATCTATATCTCTCCTCTGCTTCCTCACTTGCATGCAAAAGCAAAAAAACCCAACACAATTAAGCCTCTTAGCTGCTCAAGCCTGCTCTGCATTCAATATGAAAATATGTTGTTTGTCCCTGACTTTAGAATTAGCATGTGTGGGGGCACCTAGCACCTGAAACCTACTTCACATTCAACATGACTATAATCTAGGGCATTATTCACCCTTCTTTTTCCTTTTGCCCTCAATTCCTTAATGTAAGAAATGTCTAGGTGCAACAAAATTGAAGAATTAGCATTGTTTGGTTCGTGAGAAGAAAGAGCTGGAGTGATTATTGAATTCAAGCAACTGATCTTCGTATCAGCAATGGGCTGCTCTTTGTTTTGTGCTCCTTGTTTAAAGATGTGTAATATACGTAATATCCAACTTAGCATCACACTATCATTGCTGCTACTCGAATACCATGGTGTTTGTAAATATTCTTAAAGGTCCTGTCCTACTTAGGCGATTTTTTTTAGGCAACAGCAATTGGACCCTCCCTACGACAACGTCTACGACAAGCTACAACAACCCACCACCTAGTCGACGGCAAGCTACCGGCAACTGGCGACCCATTAGGAGGTCCACCTATGATCACACCTACGACCACACAGGTGACAACCTGCGACCACATAGGCGACAACCGAAGTCCACCCGCAATAAGCTATGACAAGCCTTGACCCTGTCGGCGACAACTGAAGACAACTCGGTCGCCGCTACCTGTCGCCAGTTGACATAGGTAGTCACCAATGGAATTCACCAAAGTCAGCACCGGCGACAATCTACGTCACCTGGCGACAACCTACAACAGCACCTACGCCAGGAGAAGTCAAGCTACGTCATTGGCGCCAACCCACTGTCGACGAAAAATTTTGAACATGTTGAAAATCCAGCAGCGACCAGAAAGACGTTACGACTCTTTGGGCAACTGAGGAGACTTCACGGCCATACAGGCGACATCCCGGCGACCATGTGGCGACAGCCAAGTCGCATGTAGTCGCCTAAAAATAGCTTAAAAGGGACAGGCCCTTTAGTTTTTGTTTCAAGGCTTTGTCTCGCTCTTTTACTATTTGTACATCTTTCTTCAGGGGAACGTTTTTTCCCCATGTGATCTTTCTCACCATTTCTTCTAGTTCACACCTCGTTAATTAAGGGTCTTTGAGGGATTAGTGAACGTTTATCAGACCAAGCAACTGGGGTGTAGTTCAAAAGATTAATGCCTGTTAGATCTTTAACCATGGATAACTTTCAAAGGATATACCATTGTTTGTAATGAAATTTGATTATTTGGTATTGAACTAATGGAGCCGAATGGTGTGACTACCCAGAGGTGCGATCCACACCCCAGAACTGCATCCGTCCATCACGGCCAGTACTGGAAGCAGCTCTTCCATGTATTGGCAGACTCCCGGGACCCTGCTTTTACGCTCCAATTGATCTATGTTTGGCTGCTGTGCTGTTCACAATCTTTCAAAGTACAGTATAATATATAACAATACAATATTTATTACATGTCATTTGAATCTCAGTGAGGCTCTAACGAAACTCAGTTTCCACAGCCATACAAACAAAGACAATTCCTACAAGACATACAAACAATTCAATTTACACAAACATCCATCACAGTGAATCTCCTCCTCACTGTGATGGAAGGCAAAGTCTTTTCTCTCCCCTGCACCATTTCTCTCCCGATGTTGAAGCCCCAGGCGGGCGATGGTAAGTCCCACGGCCATTTAAGGCCGCGCGGGGCGACGTGCGGCCCCGCTCCAGGCCCAAAAGTCACAAAGTTGGAGCCCCCGGCGGGCGTTGGAATGTCCCATGGCCATTAAAGCCGCGCCGGGCAATGTAAGGCCCTGCTCCGGGTCGTTCCAACCCAGCGACACGGGCTGGACAAGTTGCGTTGCGGGAGCTCCGAAAAGCGGTCTCCAACAGGACCCGCGAGCTCCCGATGTCCCAGTCCACCGGCCTGCAACTGGAGCCTCCAAGCAGCGAGCCACCACCGCTCCCCACGCTCTGAAGCCGGCCCGCGATGGTGAGTCCGCAGACTCTGCGACTGGAGCCCCCAGGTCGTTCTGGTTGGAGGCCGCTCCACGGTGCTCGGGCCCAACGACACGGGAGACCCGACAGGAAAAAGGTCGGGTCTCTCATGCAGGGAAGAGATTTTTAAATGTTTCTCCCCCCCCCCCCCTCCCCCCAGCCCTCCACATATACACAGTTAAAAACAGTGTTAAAAAACATGAACAACTACATTTAACTAGACAAAAAATAAAAAAAAAGACACAGGCTGTAGGGGCCGCTGCAACGTGAGTCGCGCCACCTCTCTAAACTGGAGGCCTCTCTAAAAGTGAAGGCCTTGAGCCACTCGGGCCTGTATTGTGGTGAATCAGTGCTGGCTGTTAACTCTGAGAGGTTGGGTAATGGACACAAAATGCTAGAGTAACTCAGCAGGTCAGGCAGCAACTCTGGACAAAATGGATAGGTGACGTTTCGGTTTGGGACCGGGACCCTTCTTCAGATTTGACCTTCAGTTCTTGGATTTCTGGTGACTAATGCTTCATATTCTTTTGTAGGCAAGGTTATTAATCTTAAACCTCAATATCCCTTTGCACAAAAGGTTTACAAATACCTTGTTTTCTCAAAAAGGTTATAATTAAAGTGCTCGAACAAAACACGCAAAGCAAATGGGGATAATGGTGCAGTACTGCACATTAAGTCTAAAGCTATAATTATTCCTTGTAACTCAGTGGAATAATGCAGTCCAGGTTTCAACAGCCTATCGCAAGTATTCCCTTTGAGAGGTAATTGACCTGAACCTTTAAAGGGCATGTCCCACTTAAGCGATTTTTTTCGGTGACTGCCGGCGACTATCACAGTCGTAGCAGGTCGCCGAAAAAGCAGCGACTAGACCCCCCCCCTTACGACAATGCCTATGACAACCTACCACCTAGTCGACATCAAACTACTGGCAACCCATTCGAATGTCCACCTACGACCACACAGGCGACAACCTACGACTACACAGGCGACAACCAAAGTCAACCTATGTACACCCGCGATAAGCTACGACAAGCTAAGACTCTGCCGGAGCCAACTGAAGACAATTCAGTCGTTGGTGTCGCTGGTAGACGTAGGTTGACGTAGGTAGTCGCCAATGGAAGTCACCAAAGTCATCACCTGGCGACAACCTGCGTCATCCTGGCGAGAACCTACGACATGAGAAGACAAGTTACGTCAAGCCCGCTGTCGGCAAAAGGTTTTGAACATTTCAAAGTCCAGCGGTGACAAGAAAAAAGTTCCGACTCTTTAGGCGACTTGAGGAGACAACTCGCAACCATACAGGCGTCACCCTGCGACCATGTGGTGATAGCCTAGTCGCCTGTAGGTGCTGAAAAAATCGCCTAAGTGGGACAGACCCTTAACTCTTTCTCCACAGACCCTGCCTGACATCCTTAGAGTGCTTTCTATTATTATTATTATTATTATTATTTATTTTGAGCATCTACAGAATCTAGCTTTTGGCTTTACTTCAAAGAATCGGAATGTTAAAACAGAATCTAGTGTGACATCAAAATTATTGCTGCATTCCCCACTTTATAATAGCGTTTACACTTCAAAAGTAATTGTGTGGGAACGACTGCACAAAATTTCTGAAATATATAGTGCTGTGCCATAAATGCAAGTCTGTTTCGGTTCAGAGTACTGTAACACTTGCCTGGTCATGCAGTGGAATTTGTAATTTTTATAGTGTTGATTAGATGATACCGCAGAAACATAGTTGCTAGTGCAAGTTTGTACATGCACAGTTTAGATGTCACTGCTTGCACCTTTTTTTTCTGGGTACTAGATGTTCACCGAAGGAGAAAGATGTAAAAAAACACATTGCTAATCTGAATGTGAGTTAAAAACACAATCTGTATGCCGCAAAAACAAGTGGAGGTGAGCTGGTTCTGATGTTCTGGTTTGATGCAACATGGGATTTGCCTAAAACACTGAAAAAGGCAACTGGCTTATTTATTTGGTGGCTAAGATTGTTTATTCTATTGTGGATTTTTGAATCCTCATATGTCCAGATTTTTAACGCTTAAATATTATCGAAATTATATTTTATGAACTATGAGGATTGTGGTTACTGTAGGCTTGTCACAGGATACTTTTAACTTGACAGTCTTAAGGTGGTATGGACTTCAGTACCTATAGATAGACTCTGATCAAATATCCCTCCATCCTTTTTGACCATCTGAATTTGAGAATTACAGAAAGCAATTTTAAACCTACAGAATAAAAAGTTACCAGCTACAACCTCTCAAGTCCGGCACCTCGTATAATCAGGCCAAAATCAGAACCCCCCTCCCGGAATCTCTACCTCATCAGGAATTCCGTGGCTGAATGGCGGGTCGTATTTGCCCCCCTGGGGCCCTGGAACTCCAGAATTCCGTTTCCATTGCCGACTTTGCGGGCTGGTGTACCAGTCCCTGGGCGGACCGTTCCAGTACAGTTCAACTCTTCTCGGAGGCCATGACTTCTGGTCTGGTCAAAACGAATAATCCAGAAAGGCTCTGGAGCCAAGGGTTCTGGAAAATTGGTGGTGGGTCTATATTATATTGGTGCTCACCCAAAACGTCACCTATCCGTATTCTCTCGTGATAATGCCTGACCTGCTGAATTTCTCCAGCACTTTGTATCATTATTTTTCACCAGCATCTGCTGTTTCTTGTGTCTCCGTTAATTTATCGCTGTCAGCCTTGAGTTTAAATTGATTGCCTGCCGAAATTTATTTCTGGCTTTGATAGCTTCATTTCCAATACATTTATGCAGTGCTCGAGGCCTCAGAGCTGATTTCCTACTAGCTAAGATTAACAGATAGTTATAACAGATAATTAACACTTGCAACATTTAACTTTTGCAGTAGAAGCTCTGGCTTCATACATCAGCAGAATATCTGCCAAAGAAGGTATTTGAAGAAAACTTCCCATTAGTGGGTATACTCAATGTGACAAAGCTAAAAGTTTAAATCTTCTTCTTGCGTGCACAGCCTAAAGTTGTAGATCAAGGGTAGACATCCAGGCCAGGACATCATCAATATGTTTAAGTATCTCATTTGCTATCAATTATAATTACGTGGAAATTCAAGTGACCTGTGTCTGCAATGTTACAAAATAAGTGTGACAAA
This sequence comes from Leucoraja erinaceus, assembly GCF_028641065.1. Classification (NCBI taxonomy): domain Eukaryota; kingdom Metazoa; phylum Chordata; class Chondrichthyes; order Rajiformes; family Rajidae; genus Leucoraja; species Leucoraja erinaceus. The sequence goes on along the minus strand of NC_073390.1, from coordinate 22,949,958 downwards.
GACACCCAGCGTTTTTGTGTGTGATCTCTTGTATGTTGGAAACAAATATTTATTTTGCCTCACAATTCGCGAGGGAGAAAACAGTGAATCATACATGATTCTGGTGAGATCCCTACACTGTGAGTCATGAGCAGAGGTGGGAGGGTATGAAGAGAACATTGAGTTGGGGAGTGGAGTTCTATGAATGAAATACCCACTACAGGTGCACAACCTTTTATCCGAAAGCCTTGGGACCAGACACTTGTCGGATTTCGGACATTTTCGGATTTCCGAATGGAAAATTTTTAGCGTATATTAGGAAGGTAGCGTGGGCGGCTTGAAAAGTCTGGAGCGGCTGCCTCCTCCCCGGAGACCGGGGAATCATTGTAAATCATTGCATAAATGTTAGTCAGTTAGTTTGGAGGGATTTTATGTGGTGGGGGGGGGGGGGTAAAGGGGGAAACTTTGATTCTTAGTCCCCTACCTGGTCGTCGACTCCCAACATCGCGGAGCTGGGGGCTCCGTCCGGCCACGGGCGGCGCCGGTTGGAGCTCCGACCCCAGCAACTCTACCCCTGGCTGCGAGGCGCTCCAAATCCAGCGTCGCCCGTGGCCGGACACCCGCAGCCCCAGCTCCGCGAATGTTGGGAGTCGGATGCCCGCAGCCCCAGCTCTGCGAATGTTGGGAGTCGGCGGCCACAGCGTTCTGGAGCTTACCGCACGGCGACCCGGTAAGGCATTGCCCGCTCCCCGCTGGTATCCCAGCGCTGCGACGCCGCCGACTCCCAACATTCGCGGAGCTGGGGCTGCGGGCGTCCGGCCGCGGGCGGCGGTGGATTTGGAGCGCCTCGCAGCCAGGGGTAGAGTTGCCGGGGTCGGAGCTACAACCGGCGCCGCCCGCGGCCGGACGCCCGCAGCCCCAGCTAGGAGTTGGCGGCCACAGCGCTGCGGAGCTTACTGCACGGCGACCTGGTAAGGCATTGACTGCTCCCCGCCTCTCCAACCAGGTAGGGGACTAAGAATTAAAGTTTACCCCTTCACCCCCCCTTCACATAAAAGCCCTCCAAACTAACTGACTAACATTTAGGCAATGATTTACAGATGTTTAAGTGTCTCCCCGGTCTCCGGGGAGGAGGCAGCCGCTACAGTAGTACAGACCTGGGTTGACCGTGGGTCGTTTCAGGTCAAGTTTGGCGCCAAACGCGAGCTTTGGTGTGCAGACGCCATCCTTGAAAAAATGGCCGGTTTTCGGAGTTTTTCAGTTTCCGGAACTCCGGATAAAAGATTGTGCACCTGTATTTTAGATTACAGTCCATGTTTTTATTTAAGATTTTAGAGGTACGGCACAGAAACAGGCTCTGGAGCCGAACAGCGATCATCCCGTACACCAGCACTATCCTACACACCAGGGACAATTTTCAATTTCACCGAAGCCAATTAACGTACAATCCTGTATGTATTTGGAGTGTGGGAGAAAACCAGAGCATTCAGAAATTCCACAGGGTCACAGGGAGAACTCCGTATGGACAGCACCCCTAGTTGAACCTAGGTCTCTGGCGCAACTCTACTGCTGCGCCACTGTGCCGCCCTATCTTTTCTGCCTCAGAAGTGTTCCAATCCCTGAGGATCATATACAGACAAGAACAATTTTCTATCTTGACATGAATAGGTTGCATCAAGAGCAGCTATAAACTTTTAAAGTAATGTTGGTTTGTAATGTTAAGGTTCATGGGGGTGGGGGGGGGGGGGGGGGTAAAAGATGCCCAGCCAGGTTAGCATGTGATGCATACCTGGTGCTTTCCCCAACTTTCTTCCGCCACTTTTCCAACCCTTCACATCTGCATGTAATCAGTCTGCTGATTATTAAAACTTTGCCTGCATTCCCTTGTTGTGTGTGTCTATTAATTTGATCTGTAATCATGTCTTGGTTTCCTTTACTTTTTTGTTGATCAATGATGTTAAAATACTATTCCAATTTCAAATTGCTCCACGATTTAATCGCATGATGTCTAATTACCAAGAACTTGTATCACAGAAGCCGTTAATTTAGTCCAACTGGGTGGGAAAGAACTGCAGATGCTGGTTTAAATTGAAGGTAGACATAAAATGCTGGAGTAACTCAGTGGCATAGGCAGCATCTCTGGAGAGAAGGAATCCTGAAGAAGGGTCTCGACCCGAAACGTCACCCATTCCTTCTCTCCAATTTGGTCCAACTGCTCCACAGATGTGTTGTCTCTACGTGCATCCATCTCACTTCTGATCCTGTCAGCGTCTTTATTATTCCTTCATGCCCCTATCCAGCTTTTGTCCATCTAAGCCACTATTAATCATAAGACATAGGAGCAGAATTACATCATTCAGCCCATCAAGTCTGCTCTGCTATTTGCTCATGGCTTATGTAATTTTCCCTCTTTACCCCATTCTCCTGCCTTCCTGTGATTTTTTTGCACCTTTACTAATCAAGAATCCATCCACCTCCCTTTTAAAAAAAAATACTCAATAACTTGGCTCGCACAGCACACTGCATGTGGTAATGAATTCTACATTCTAACTATTTTTGGATTGAAAGGATTCACCTGAATTTCATTCTTGTATTTATTGGGGACCATTTTAGAATTCTACCCCTGGCTATAGTCTGTCACAAATGCAATCCAATCACTAGCAATCTAAATGAAACTTTTAGACCTCCATTTAAACAATTTGCTGCCTTGGACAGGTACATGAATAGGAGAGGTTTAGAGGGATATGAGCTTGGTCGGCATGAACGATTTCGGCCGTAGGGTCTGTTTCCCTGCTGTATGACGGCAACCTTGTTCTACATAGGGGCCAGGAGCCATGCCTGTGAGCGGATGGTGGGCACATCTATCGCCATGGTTAATAAATGGAGGTAATAGACAATAGGTGCAGGAGTAGGCCATTCGGCCCTTCGAGCCAGCACCGCCATTCAATGGCTGATGGTATATCGTGGCTGATGGTATATAGTAATAATAATACATACCAACTAAATTAGCAATTAGTAATAATACATACAAATAATATAAATTAATAATATATACTAATAATACCTGCTAATTAGTGTGACACTTGATGTTTTCCGCATTAGTTTTCACACGTTTTTCAATTAGTTTTCTGCAGTTCCCAGATCCCTCGCATGCCCCGGGACTGGCTGTAGTTCCCAGGTCGGCTCGCGTCCCCGGGACTAGCTGCAATTCCCAGGTCGCCTGCATGCCCCGGGACTGGCTGTAGCGCCCAGGTCGCCTACGTGCCCCAGAACTAGCTGCAGTTCCCAGGTCGTCTGCGTGCCTCGGGATTGGCTGCAGTTCCCAGGTCGCGAAAACCAAGTGAAAAAAAATAATACGCCTGCGGGCCGGATGACTTTGGATTACGGGCCGGCTCCCGCCTGTGGGCCATAGGTTGCCAACCCCTGTTATAGCATGTGGTGGAAAGTGAGTATATGCGGTGTAAGAGCTGTCATTTCTGTAAGAATTTTGTTAATATTGCATGAATAATGTGGCCTTTTTTTATGGTGTGTTTAAATGTTTATTATAAGAGCCGCAATGCATCAGACCATAAAGAAATATCGGATGTGCACTATTTGTACAATTTGTTTGTTAAATAATCAAACTATGTCCAATGAACCTGTGTTTTTACAATGACCCAAACAGCCAAATTATGTTTATATAATAGCGCTGGAGTAACTTAGTGGGTCAGGCAACGTCTCTGAAGAGAACATCGATGGTGACGTTTTGGTCAAGTCCCTTCTTCAGAGACTGGTTGTAGTGAAGGGGGGGGGGGGGGGGGGGGGGGGGGGGGGGGGGGATATGACACAAATGATGAAATAATCCCCAAACTACAATCATTCTGAAGAAGGCCCTGGCCTGAAATGTCATCTATCCTTGTTCTCTAGAGATGCTGTCTGACCTGCTGAGTTTCTCAAACGCATTGCCTCTTCTTGTAAACCAGCATTTGCAGTTCCTTTTGTCTCAATTTTGGTACTTTTCCAGTTATTTTAAGAATTGTAAGCTAGTGATTTATGAAGGGGGAAAATGTTTTTTTATTACTAATTAAGGAAAAAAAAGATATTTGGATGTTCGCATCTATACATTGAAATATCTTGAATATGGGTGATCAGCATCTTTTGATTAAATGGTTTACCTGGTGAGTGCGGATGTCTTTCTGCTCTAGATTTGACTGTTTCTGTTCACTTTTGATTTCCATATATCTTTCTGTTGGAGTTTATATTTGCTTTCTTACTACTAGTGTAGAAATGTCATTTTAATTTGCAGGTTGTAGTTCCATGCCCTTTCACCATGTGAAATAATTGTTCCTTGAGATACAAGGAGTTGGATGATGCTGAAATCTTGAGCAAAGCACAGTGGTGAAACTCAGCGGGTCTGGCAGCATCTGTGGAGAGAATGGTCAGATGACAGTTTAGGTCAGGACCCTTCATCAGACTGATGAATCAGTCCTGACCCAAAACATTGTCTGTCCATTCCCTCCACTGAATTCCAGCTGAATTACTCCAGCACTTCGTTATTTGCTCAATTAAATTTCTTATTTGCATAAAGCACAGAGAAAACGGGATGAATGGTAAAACGTACAACAGTAAATACGCTAATTAATATGAAACTGGTGAATGGTTCAAAGGTTGTCATGTAACCTGAAGTAGTGCAAATAAAAACTTATGGTGCATTAACACTGTAATCAAATGTGTGATGTGAAATTTGTGTGAAGCAATGTATTATTGGTTATTCATGGTCTTTTATTCATATCTCTATTTAGGGATATCATGATCACCCACTTTGAACCTGCCATCACATATGAAAATCTTTGCACTGAAGTTCGTGACATGTGCTGCTTTGATAATGAACAGCTCTTTACAATGAAGTGGATCGATGAAGAAGGTAATGAATTTTGTGCTAAATTTCTGTTACATATTTCTGAGATCTTTCAGAAGGATCGTGGTAGGTCAAAGTAAGAATTATTGTGACTTTTTGCAGAATAATGTTTAATTATTTTCAATACAAATGCCTTGTGTAAATTTACTACCTTTATTGAGTGCCTTACTTGGGCAAAACTGCTTTCAAAGTAATGTGACTAAAACCAAACTTGTTGCAATGGTTAGATGAAAATCACGAGCATTTTATTTGTTTTTCCACCACGCATGTTCATTATCTCAGTTCATTTCTCAGAGTAGGAGCAAATTTTAAGAAGGGTTGGAATGAAGGGAGATGGGGGTGTGAAGCATTAATGACGTACTTTTCCAAGCACAGCTATGGAATCTAATGTTTCCATTTAAGTGGTGCAGCAGTTTAGCATGAAATGGTTTAATCTTTGTTGTGGTATTATAACCCAAAGAAATCTATAAAGGATAACAATGATCAGGAAATTGTTATGCATTGCTAATTGCTGTGAAATATTATAATGCTTAAAAGGATTCCATTGAATTCATGAAATTACTAGGCAATTTGCATGAAAGGAAATTCAAAGGCTTTGAAATAATTTTTTAAACCATTCTCAGCATTATCAGGATTTTGGGTAGGTTGGTTAATGTGAGAAGCATTTTCCACCACATTCTCTTAAAATCCAATGAATCTTTCTCTTGTCATTCTCATATCTGATGTTTCATGCAAAACAGAAAGATGAAGAAAAAACTTGCATTTATTCTATCAATACTTGGTGACACACAAAAAACAGGTTGATGGAGGATGCTGCCTTTCTGTATTACATTCAGCTCTAGATCATTTTGACTATTAATACACTTATGTTAGAATGTTATTCACTGACCATAGCTCAGCCTTCAACATCATAATACTGAAAACACAAGGGATAGCAAATACTGCTTTCCAACAAACTTTGTATCATAATACTGAATAAGCATATCCCTACATTTCTGGGCCTTCGGCTGTGGGACCTCAATCTGCAACTGGCTTCTTGTCTTCCTGACTGGCAAACCTCAGTTGGTTAGAGTTGGGCATAACATTTTCTTCACCCTGCATGTCAATACTGGTGCCCCTCAGGATTATGGGCTCAGTCCCTTGCTCTACTCCCTGCGCACCTATGACTTTATGGCCAAGAATATTGCCAACTCTATCTCTACATTCCTGGACGATACCACTGTTGTCGGCTTAATCAACAACAAGACGAAGTACAGGAAAGAGTTCAGGGAAACTTGTGTGATTAGTACAACAACCGAGCCCCTATGACAAAAAGACAGAAGAGTTGATTGTTGATTTGAGGAAGCGAGGGGGTGAAAACAGCTCTGTTCTCATCAGCAGAGCTGCTGCAGAGATCACCAGCTTCAAGTTCCTCAGCATCCATATCACCAGCAAGCTAACCTGGTCTTTTCACACTGATGCGATGATCAAGAAAGCAGTGAGATCCAATACTGCCATATCCCAGAATTATCCAGGTTGGCAACCTTGGTCCCACCACTGTCCCCCTGCCACTGACTAAATTTCTTCTTCTGTGTTTTCCTACACTAAGACAAGGCCCTGCTCCATAGATGCTGCTGCACCTGCTGAGTTTCTCCAGCTCTTTTGTGTAACCTTCGATTCTCCAGCATCTGCAGTTCCCTCTTAAACCCTGAGACATGGGGCATTGATTTGGACTTTTCTCCATAACTGTAATGCTGCACTCTGGATCTTTTATCTTTGTACCTCATGTTGTACATATGGCAGTATTCCAACACCCAGCTTCATTGTTGGGATTGGTAGGGTGAAATGATGTTGTGGGCAATTTTATGGAGGATCTTAGTCTTGCTGATCTTGTGCTCTCATAATTTGTGAACCTTAACAATGACTTGGGAGATTGGTGAAAAAGCTACTTTTCTTAACTACTAAACCAGGTTCGCTTCTTAATAAACAGACACCACACAAACTGTTTGGTAGACCAGTTCAAAACTTTACTTAACATCGGCCGATGGAAGGGAGCGAGAATTCCAGCTAAGTGACCAATGTAGACACTCAACTGTCCTCGGTCCTCTTCCCTTAACAACAGAATTACATTGCCTTAAATAGGGTTTTTTTGTCCCCTTAGCACATTCCACAGACATTAGTCATGGTCAGAGGTACAGGAAAAGGTTTCCACAGAATGCATCACATCAAAGGCCTTTTGTTTACATGGTACAAGATATACTAAAAACATTGGCCATTTGCTTTAGGTTATTTTATCTCCAAAGAGATCACCCTAGCTCTTTTCGCTGCTTCCTCTGTCACTTGGTCCCTCATAAACATAGGCCATTTGTTTACAAAGATGTGACTAGCTATTTCTCTCTTCCTCTCTGTCACTTCCTCACTTGGGAGACAATGTTATAGGATTTATTATCTCACACACACCGCAACCTAAGGCAACCCTAATTTGAGACTAAATATAAGCTGTAAGCTAGCCCAGAAGCCAATTTAATAGCTTCTTATATTTTTAACTAAAATTCGGCTTCATCATTGGCCTCTAAGTATGCACATCTGTAAATATGTGCAAATTGTAACTCGGTAATTAGATTGGAATGATCTTGATTCTGGAGTTGGATGACGAAAAGTGAAGAGCTTCCTATTTGACGTGGTTTAACTCCATGCCTGCAGGGAGTTTGTTGCAGGTGAGGTGTAATATTGTAGCAGAGATGATCGAGTAGATGGATGAAGAAATGTTAAGCTGCAAAATGAATTAATTAGTAATTACTTGGATGGATGGAAACACAACAGCCAAAGTGCTGAAGATAAACTAATAACCAACAATGTGATAGCTATGTTTTAATGATTGAGTGAAACATTAGGCAGAGCATTTGGACAATTCTTATGCTCATGTTCAAATACAGTAATTCCTCGTTATAATGGACTAAAGGGAGGGAAGTGGTGTTCGTTATTGCTGATTGTCCACGATAACCAAGTAAGGGATTATCATAGATAGTAAAACAAACAACTACAGTTGCTGATTAATAAACAAAAGAACACAAAGTGCTGGAGTAACTCAGCTGTTTAGGCAGCATTTCTAGAGAACATGGATAAGTGACATTTTCAGTCCAGACTCTTCTTCATACTCTCTGTCTGGAACTGGACCTGGAATCCAGGCGAGTTGATGGCCAGGGGACAGGTGAGGATCGGCGCAGTCGATGATTGCAGGCAGCCAGAGTGCAGGTAAGGTGTGATGGTGGCGGTGGCAGTAGATCAGTCCGTTATAACCAAAATCCGTTATAACGGGTTTACTGTAGTACCATTGGAAATTTGGCCATCTTGGGGGTGGAAATTTGAACATTCATTTTACTGCACTTTATTGTGTATGTGATGAATAAATTGATTGATTGGTTGATTGATTGATTTGAAAGGCAAGTCTCTTGCTTTATTTTTACCTGGGTTATATCATCAAATCTTTGGAATGAAGGATAATTTGCAGGCTTGTGATTTGGGTGCTGCTTCTGGGCCAAGCCTGAAACCTATTTAGATTGTGGAATTTCAGATGCTGCTGATGTTGGAGGGAGCAAGACTGCAGTTCTCTCGCCGTGATGGTTCTGGAATTTATTTGAGAAATGTAAATACATGTTGCTGAAGCAATGTTCACAGGACCAACATTTGATAAGGCTACCATTTATTGCTCATCTCAAATTACTCTTGGATTAGATGGCGCATCATGGTTGGCATGGACAAGTTGGGCTGAAAGGCCTGTTTCCATGCTATAAGAACAGAACACTACACCAGGAAGATGGTTATATCTGCTTTGTCACTGAAGTGAGTGCTTCACTCAGACAGCTTCAAATCAGTTCTACCCCAAACTCTTGGTCCCATTCAGTCATTAATTGAACACTGAGCAGAGAATTTGACTAATTGTGGAGTGGATTAATATGTTTTTATGCGATTTAGTGCTGGTGCAAGAATGCTTTGTCCAGCATTGTTCTGCCTCCCAGCTTTCTTTCTCACCACTACAATCTGTCTGAAGAAGGGTCCCGACCTCACCTAGCCATGTTCTCCACAGATGTTGCCTGGCTCGCTGAGTTACTCCAGTACTTTGCCTTTTTTTCTATAAACCAGCATCTTCAGTTCTTTGTCTCTCAAACAAATAACTGCTTTTACTCCTCAGCAGTAGGACAAAAAACAGTTGTTTGCAAATTTATCATTGAGTATACTGCTGCAAACAAATTGGTTTGACTGTTTAATTTCCGTACATTTAATTTGGTTATCAGATTAGCGGCCAGAATGATTGGCAGCTGCTTAACAGCAGAACAACAATTTAACAGCAGAATACATGGGACCAAAATCTTCTGTAACCCATTAACAAAGGTCCCCTACAATTAAATCGATTTTCTCTTTTTGTGCATGTCTACAATGTTTTGCTTTGCAAATTGCTGTCATACAACATAAAAATAGTGTAGCCTCCTCAAATGATCTCCTTGAATGTAGGAGAACAGGGAACCAGTTGCCTCCTTCATGATTCAAATTGGAGGTCGGTGGAATGCATAGTGCAAGTTTTGAACAACGTGCTACAGTTTTGAATGATGAAGTCAGTGCTAAATCGGGTATAGAAACAGAAAATAGGTGCAGGGGTAGGCCATTCAGCCCTTCGAGCCTGCACCGCCATTCAATATGATCGGTGCTGATAATAAGTATAGATAGTAATAAAGGAAATAATGATTGGATTATTATTTAAAAGTTTTTTAAATTAAAGCAAAAATGATAGTTTACAATTCTTAAGGTTTACTATTTACTGAAAGTTTTCAATGCCTCGGGTTGCCCGATATAACTTCCCACTTGATTGTTAATAGGGTAATGTGTGCTCTCAATAAATATAAAAGAACAGATTGTTTCCATGAAGCAAACCTTTTCCAACAGCACCTCTGATTTTAGCATTTAAGCACTCATCTGTCCTTTTTGAAGTTTTTGTAGCATTTGCTTTTAAATAACCACTAACAATTAAAATGTCAGTTATTTTCAACAACGACTCATTCTATCCACGGAAGGACACATGCTGGAGTAACTCAGTGGGTCAGGCATCATCCCTGCAGAACATGTATACATGATGTTTGTTCTATTCATGATTGAAGATGTGGACCTCCTGGTTAAAACTATTAAATACAAAAATCTAAATTGTTCATTAAATCACTCCGTAACCTGTGGCAAATTTACTGCATTTCTAACATTATTATAATCTGGTCAAGTCAAGTCAAGTCACTTTTATTTATATAACACATTTAAAAAACAACTCTCGTTGGCGAAAGTGCTTTACATTGGTGGAGGTCCTAACGTTATACAACATTGGTTCATAGAAGATGAAGTTCATTGATGAACTTGTATAAACTGTCTACAGCAAAAATCAATTGTAAAACTGGTATCGACAAAAACACTGGGGGTACTTGGAAGTGGCGGCGCTGTTAACAGCTGCGGCTCGCCTGCAGTCCGTCTGTTTTTACTTTTTTCTGTTGTTTTTTTTTTGTCTTGTTTTGGTTAAGTTTTAGTTTGTTGGGGGGGGGGGGGTGAAATGTTCTCTATCTCTTCCTTCGGGGGAATGCGACTTTTTCGTGTCGTATCTCCCTTCTCTGCCTCCGTCTGCGCTGAGGCCTAGTGGTGGCCTCCAACCTGCGACTGACCCCGAGGCTCCGGAGGCAGAACCAGCCAGGACTTACCAACGAGAGGCTGGCCGTCTTCGGGCCTAAGGCAGCGGTGCCCCGACTTGCTGGTGCGGTGTTCTGGCTTTCGGCGGCGGCCTGGAGCTGATGCAGCGGGGCTCGGAGCTGAGACTGCAGGACCTGGAGCTGGGGCGGCGGCCTGGAGCTGGGGCAGCGGCCCGGAGCTGAGACTGCGGGAGCTGGGGCAGCGGCTCGGAGTGGAGACCGCGGGACCCGGAGCTGGGGCGGCGGCCTGTGGGACCCGGAGTTGGGGCGGTGGAGCGGAGACTGTGGGACCCGGAGTTGGGGCGGCGGCCCGGAGCGGAGACTGCGGGACCCGGAACTGGGGCGGCGGCCTGGAGCGGGGGCGGCGGCCCGGAACTGATGCTGTGGCGGGCCGTCTCGGAGACGGCGTTCCGGCTTTCGGCGGTGGCGACATCATCACTGAGGTCCGCTGGACTGGAGGACGGCATCTTCGGCCTGGATCGATCGCCTCAGCGCAGAGGGAGAACAAGGAGGGAAGAGACGGAGACTAAGACTTTGCCTCCATCACAGTGAGGGTGTGCTTGGTGAACTCACTGTGGTGGATGTTTAATTTGTGTTTATTGTATGTTTTGTTTTTATTGGTTCTGTGTATGACTGCAGGCAACATAATTTCGTTCAGACCGAAAGGTCTGAATGACAATAAAGGAATCTAATCTAATCTACTTGGAATACTGGAAACCACTTTCAAGTTGTTCACCTAAACCTGGCCATAACCACCCTGCGCCATCCAGGTACACGATCAGCTCTGCAAAAAAGGTCCTGACCGAAGCATCGCGTATCCATGTTCTCCACAGATGCTGCCTAAGCTGCTGATCAGGTCTTCGTCAGAAATGTTAATCTTGAGTATCCTGTGCTACAGTGTTAAAATATTTCAAATGCTTAAATTGCACTGTTGCTATTGTTTATTGAACAGGCGATCCTTGCACTGTCTCATCCCAGCTAGAACTGGAGGAAGCCTTTCGCCTCTACGAGCTGAATAAAGACTCTGAACTGATCATTCATGGTGAGCTTAAAATCTTTTACAATCTTGAATCTTTTGGGAAGTAACTTGTATGATTTTATTTTTGTGATTAACAGTACAAAGTCAGCCTGTCATTGTAAGATTTTGAATTTTGGTCACATTTGTTGGGAAGGATCAACCTTGCATGAGCCCTGAAATTTATTTTCATTGGAGAAACTGGATGTGCAGTTGTATTTATGGTTTTATTCAGGAAGGAGCAATACTTGTCAAGCAAAACACAATCCACTGATTATCTAAGACACACATATTCTGTTTCTCTTAATTGCTAACTCCCTGTACACTAAATATGATTCAAGCTGTTCGCACATATAATCTGGTCAGGTGCCACGGTAACCAAAAAAATCCTGAATTTATTCTCTTTTTAAAATCCAGGATTACAGCATTGAATAAAGTGGAAGAAAATGTAATAACCAATTAATTTGATTTTATTACTCTGCCTCCCATTCAAGTAGATTGAAGAAGGAAAGCTTCTTTCCAGGTGTAATGCTCTCCAAATGACAATGCAGTATTTACTTTATGACGCTGTTTGTTTAAGGTGTTCTGTTATTAATGGGCGAGTTTCCTCTCCACTTTTATTGACTGACATTTTACTGCCATATTTTTATGGTTTGAGCTTGACCTATCTTGTAGAGGTGGGGTAGATGGTCGGATCCTGTGCTGTACTTTTCTATGTTCTATTTTCTAGGACGTAATATTATTTAGTAAAACAACAACCCCACCTTGCTGGCTGTTCAGGATAGGCTTGATTATTTTACTTTTCCATTGTGTCCAAAATATCAGTCACAAGCACTGAAATCAAATATTCAGATGAATGAATATTAATTTTCAGAGGCAAAAAATTCTCCATTCCTGCTGTGCAAGTAATTTGAATAAAAAGTGTAACAAGTAATTAAGATATTTGGACATATATGAAATAGATTGGTTTAGAGGTATATGGGCCAAACATGGGCAGGTGGGGCTAGCATAGATGGGGCAGCATGGGATGTTGGGCCAAAGGGTGTCTTTCCGTACCGTATGATCCAATGACAATTCCACAATGAGTGCCATCCATTGTGATTATTTAGACATGGGTAAGCAGATGCTTGCTGTTGTCTTTGTTACTGGAGATAATTTTGAGCTTATAATTAGGCTTTATATAGAAACAGCTTGTGGAGGGCAGGTTTTGCAATCCCTAGGACCAGATAGGTTTCCATTCATTCGTCTTCTGCGTGCAGGGGGGTAAATGGGGAAAGAATCGGAAGGGAGTAAGTGAATGTTGCAGGTACAGGGAAATACGAAAGGAGGATGGAATTGATTGCTAGTTGAAAAAGGAACTACATATGCTAGTTTATGCCTAAGATAGGTACAAAGTGCTGGAGTAACTCAGCGGGTCAGGCAGCATCTCTGGAGAAAGGTGATGGTGATGTTTCTGGTCGGAACCCTTATTCAGACTGAAAGGAGGGGGTGGGGAGTTCTGGCCTTTTTCTACCTCGATTTTCTCTCTTCCCTCCTCCCATCCGTACGTTTAATATGAAAAAGGTTTCAGACCCGACACGTCAATCATTCTTTTTCGAGAAAGAAGCTGCTGACCCGCTGAATTACCCCAGCACTTTGTATCTATCTTTGTAATTGATTGCATTATTTTGTTGTGTGTTCATGTTTTCTGCTGCTCCTATTTTGCACTTAAGAATAGTGTCAAAATTTAATTGCAGGTTTCTCCAAGATCAGAAAGAAAGATCAAGTGAACTTTGTTAATGAGTTGAAGGCGTAGAAGGTTTAGCTCCTGGCTGAAGAGATGACAAAGATGTCATCTATTACATAATGCATTTGTCCCATTGACCACTGAGTGTAGAGGGTATACTAGATTGTATTGTCTACTTAATCCTAACCTTATTTTCCCTTCCGCAGTGTTCCCCTGTATCCCAGAACGGCCAGGCATGCCTTGTCCTGGGGAAGATAGTAAGTGTTTCATTTTCCTTGTTGAATCAATTTTTAATTTCATTGCTGAACTAAAAAGAGAAAATGCTGGACATACTCACCAGGTCAGGCTGCATCTGTGGGAAGAGAAACGCAGCTTACATTTCAGTTGGCTGGATTACTCTTCCCACCGATATAGCTGACCTGAATATTTCCAACATTTTCTGTTAATTTCTGGTATCTGTAGTTTTTTTTTTTTGTGGACACATTAGTGAATTAAATTACTGCAAAGAAGCTAATCATCCTATCGGAGAGCAGTCAGATTGACAGTATGAAGCTCACATCTAAGCTCATAGCCTTGTACTCCAATTTGGCAGAATTAATAATAAATTTGCAATCTTTCAATTTGTGAATATTAACAAAATAAATTAGTGATTGGTCGTTATTTGGAGAATGTTAGTTTTAGGTGTTTTATAATACACACACCTCACCAACAATACAAGTGAAAGGACTTTTTCACACATCAGTACTGACATTTAATTTTAACAGTTCAAATGTTTAAATTACGCTTACAATTTTCCAATTTGAGATAATGAATTCATGTAGAATATAGATGAATGGTGGGTTTCTCAATGTATTTACAATGTTATGTTACATTATAAATTAAATTATACACTGAGAACCTGCTGTAACCTATTCTTAATGTTCCTTGGTATGTGGGATAGACTAGAATTTAGTGCAGGGGATCCAAGCTCAGTTGATTAAATTTTTATTTTGTGGCCATGAAGCCTTTGAATAATTGCCAAAATTATTCAATCCATCTGGCATGAATCTTATTTATTGTAACACAACATCTTAAATGATTTGCAAAACTATGCTGACCATATTCTTCAAAGTATTTGATGTCTCGTCAGCAGTTAGAAATAAAGTCCCGAGAGGGTACAGAAATGAAAAGGTCCAGAGAGAAAGGTCTGAAGGGCCCTGACCCAAAATGTCACCTATCCACATTCTTGACAGATGCTGCCTGACCCGCTGAGTTACTCCAGCATTTTGTGTATTTATTCTGACCATATGGCTGTTGTTTAAACTACTGTGTAAGGAGCCATTTTGAAGCTCTACTTGTTACAATGTCCTGCAGAGTTTATCTGTTCTATGCCATATTATTTTTCTCTGCTGAAAAGTTGAGGTACTATCAAGTTTCCCACATGTTCTGGAGTATGTTTGAGGGGAAAAAATACTTTCAATGACGCCGAAAGCAGAAAAGTCTAGTCTCATCCTAGCATTTGTTGACAATTTAAAATAATGATTTCATTTTCCTAAAAGCTTAATTTGCTCTAGAGCTGAAAAGTTTGTTTTAATTTTGTATCATTGTTTTCAGAATCTATATACAGGCGAGGGGCTCGGCGCTGGAGAAAACTGTATTGTGTAAATGGACATACTTTCCAAGCCAAAAGATTCAACAGAGTGAGAACTACTGTTATCTATTTTTAAATGTTTTCAACAAGGTCAGTGTTAGGGAATGTAACAGTGTTTTTTTCCCTGCATAGATTCCCATTTCATCTTCATGATTAAAGGTATAACCTGGATTTAAATTGCTCTGGAATTCTTAAAGGTTTAACTGAGGCAGATTTATAAGCAGTTAATGTCGAGGCCAATCACCCTCTTGAAGTCCGAATGAAAACAGAACGTACATTAAAGATAAGATTACCAGATCTAATGGATGGGGCAGTTTAAGCAGATTATTTGAGATACTGTTACTCGACACGCAAAAGGTCCCCGCTGTCATTTAGCCTGCCCTTTGCCAAAGCCCAATTTACAGCCATTTTTTAGTTGATTCTAAACCTGGCCAGTTCCTGGTTTGTTACAGGATTGTACTTCAGCAGTTATAACAATATTTCATAGATTTGAGCCATGCACTTGGGGATAAATGTTAATGCGTGTTTGATTACATATGGCCACTGCTGTGAAAAGAATCAAAGCAAAGCATTAAATTCAAGATGAAAATCAAAAATACAGTTGCTAGAAATCTGAATTTAAGAAAACACTCAATAGGCCAGGCAGAATCTGTGGACAAGACCAGCATTTCATTGAATAACGCAGATTGAAAAATATGGAGGCAGTTTTAATTTTAGAGATGCGGCGTGAAAAACAGGCCTTTCGGCCCACTGAGCTTGCGCCAGCCAATGATCATCCATATCCTATTCTTGCACATGAGGGGCAATTTACAGAAGCCAATTAACCTACAAACTGGCACCTCTTTGGAGTGTGGGAGGAAAACACACGTGGTCACAGGGAGAACCTACAAACTCCACACAGGTAGCATAGTAATCAGAATTGAACCCAGGGCTCTGGCGCTGTAATGCTGCAACTCTACTGCTGTGTCACGGTGCCGCCCTGTACGGCTACGCCACCGTGCCGCCCTAAAATAGCACATCCACTAGAAACAAGGAAGTAGAACTGGGTTAGGGGAAGGTGAGTTGTGCTGGAAAATTTAATGTTTTGTAAACAAAATTCACTTATTTCAACTCCCAAATAGTTAAATTATTTTCAAGCAGATTCAAAATTAGGTTTACGTTTATTGTTGTTATGTGAACAGAGTTACAGTGAAAACCTTTGCTATTCGTGCTATCAGATCAGATAATACAATACATAATTACAATCAGGTCAAACTCAATTACAGCTGATGCGATGGGGACGATACAGAGTGTAGAATATAGTTCTCAGCATTATAGCCCTCCACTTCCATAGACAACATGAATCGGACAATACAGAGGGGGAAGAAGCTGCTCCCGAGTTTGGCGGTGTGCTGAAATGTTTTTAAAATTGCGATTACTACAACCAATATGGCATTTCAGTGCTAAGCCCAAACTTTAACTAAATGTTGATTCACATTCTCTCCTTTAGCGAGCACATTGTGCGTTTTGTACCGATCGGATCTGGGGCCTTGGTCGCCAGGGGTATAAATGCATCAACTGTAAGCTTCTGGTCCATAAGAAATGTCACAAACTGGTCACAATTGAATGCGGACGTCATGCAGTAAGTCTTTTTATTCTTTTAAATATCTTTTGAATTTCCAACTCTAGTCCTCTTTGTATATAGAGGGTGAAGTGGTTCAAATTAAAATAGTCGCTCACTCTTAGAATTTTAATTGAAAGAAATTGGGCAGTCTTCTTTAGGCGATGTATTAATTCCTTCATTGGCTGTAGTGTTGGGTTTTTTTAAGACCATTTCTACAGGAGCAGAGTTTGGCCAATCAGCGTATAGAGTCGACTACTGTATTCAATCATGGCTGATCTATTTTTCCCTCTCAGCCCCATTCTCCTGCATTCTCCCTATGACCTTTGACACCCATCCTAATCAAGAACCTTTCAATCAGATGGGCTTTGTGACAATTGGTCATTTTTTGGTAGCTATTTCTGTTATGTGGCAATTGTTCTAGATTTCTATAGTTAACTGGATTTAATTTTCCTGGTGGTCACTGTGAGATTTAGATTTGTCTCCTAATATATTAGCCCCAGTTTCCACATGGCTTGTTCAACTACAATATCTCTATTTCCAAAGTAGTAATTGAGGATCTTGATTTGGCTGTTGAGGAACGACCCCTATTTTACAGGCAACTGTACAGATGTTGAGATAGGGCAGGAACAAGTTTGCCTTGATGCTGCCTTTCCCATCAACTCAGTGATTATGCATAACCCCCAGCTTGCATGCAAATGGTACATCTCTGCAAGATTTTGCTGTCCTGTGCCATACTACCTCACAGATGTCATTACTTACAAGAAAGGAAGACAAATAATGGAAGTGCAGAAAACTTGCCAGAATTCTTTAGGCCTATTGGGTGATGTAACGTTGCTTTAGTTTCCAGGAAATGCCAATTGCTTGTGTTTTCTTAAAATTATAATGTAGGTGTAATTTATATTATAACGTCAAGATGGGTATTGACTTGATTTTGGGGCATGACTTTAGCTTCAGCTTTCCTGACACGTATCCATAACTTGGTAGATTACATCCAATTGGTACTGAATTTTCCAAAATTTTTGCCAGGATTAATAAGCATAAAATTTGCACTGAAATCTTTAACACAAGCAGCCTTTGGAGCTGTCACCTTCACACAATTAAAATTGTGATGCTGATGTAAAATTTCTTCCACCTCTAAGTTTAAACCCTGGTGGTTTTCAGTTCCAGAATACGTTGTAAATATCGTACAGCATATCACATTCAAGTAATCTTTCTAAAATAGCTGTAGTATGAGAAACATTAATTTGATAATATTTTTAACATTCAAAATCATCAACATTTACTGACAATAATGGCATCATCTCAAACATTAAGTTTAAAAAGGCAATGTGAATGCAATGTGCATCAACTCTGCTTTGTTTTGCAGCTCATCTCACATCCTCACCATTATCCCTGGGGAAGCGGTGATCAGGTAAGCATGCATCTTTCAGATTGCCAACGAGGATAAGCTTTACTGCCGGCTATTTGAATTTATATGATGCATGACGATTATCTTAATGTCTCTGTTTTAGGATCATATGATGATTCCAAGTGCAGAGAATGCGGAAAACATTGCACCAGGTAAGGAGGATTTATAATTTTTAACTGAATATTTTAAGCCTTCCAACATAAGTTTCTGGGCCCTTCAGTGGGCAAAACCAAGTGCAGAACAGTTGCCAGAATCCTTCAGACCTATTGGAAAATGTAGATGATGATAGATTCAAGGAAATGCTAATTCCATGTGTTGTCCTAAAATTATTATATAGGCAGAATCTACATTACAACCTAAAGAATTATATAGATCTCATATTGCTTTAATATTGCATGTATCCAAACAGATCAGATATACTAAACAATCAAGTCAAACACAAATACAATAGTTAAAGCATTAGGGAATTCAATTCATTAAATAATCTACTGCTTTTAATTGATTAAAAATATGGGTAAAATGAATCTAGCTTTCCACCAACTTGTCCCTCTACTTTTTTTTTGTTGAAGGCTCACATATAAGCGCAGGTGGCAGCTGTCTTATAATTGATCGCTGTGATCAGGGGCAGCGAGTGCCAGAAGTCTGCACGGTGCAGGGGGTGCCACAAGTGAGATTTCTCTTCTTGCCTGACTTTCTCACTTTGCCACCTGCGCTGTTGGCAGAAGGAATCAAAAAGCCTGGCTGCATCTCCCTTCTGACTCGCTCCACTCCTATACAGAGCACAACATTAGCTGAGGCTTCAAGCAGCATTCATTAAATAAAAAATACAAGTTTTTGCAAAGCACCTTTTAAATCCTTCCAGGATGTCTCAAGTATTTTAAAGTGTAAACTTTTGAAGGGACATTGACGAGGTTTATAGATAATTGCATGGATAAGAGGGACTGCTTCTTCCCCTGTGATATCAGACATCTGAACAGTTCTTTGATAAGCTGGGGTACTGTCCGATTCACCTCTACCCCACTGTCAACATTGGACTTCGTCTAAGTTGCCGAGGGGTCGAAGAGAACGCAAGACATGCCCATGAGTTTTTTGAGACCAACTTTGGCTCGGTAAAGTACATTCAGTGGAAGCAGTTAGAAAGAGAAAATAAACACAGGAGTTGTGTTGGAGCTAGCAGCATGCTAGCTAGCTAGCAGAGGCTGCTGCTGTCCTTTTATCGGTGCTCCATTGAGAGCATACTAACATACTGTGTATGCGTGTGGTACACCAGCTGCACAGTGGCTCAGAGGAAAGCGCTCCAGAGGGCCATTGACAACGCCCAGAGGATTGTCGGCTGCCCTCTCCTTACCTTGGAGGACCTACACAGTTCCCGCTGCACCAAAAAAACCCAGAATATAATAAAGGACATCTCCCACCCCGGACACTCCCTGTTTGAACTGTTGCCGTCAGGCAGACGGTACAGATCCACAAGGACAAGGACAAATAGACTACAAAACAGTTTTTACCCCACTGCTATAAAAGCACTAAATGTGGCCGCCAAGGAACGCAGGGGCGATACAGACTAAGGGACTGTGGTAACGGTGAAATCGACAGAAGGATGGAGGGTTGGGTGTGTATGCGTGCTTTGTCTGTGTTTTTTATTTATTGCTTATCTTTATTATTTTACCGTGGATGTTTCGTTAGCTTTAGAAATGTTTGAATGCTGCACTGACTGGCTGACATTTTAAATTTCGTTGTACATGGCCCATGTTACAATGACAATAAAGAAACTATTCTATACTATTCTATCTGTGGAGAGAGGAGAACTGAGTTAATGTTAGAGGTGCAAACCTCAGTGCTGGAGGCACCAGCTGGGGAGGGAATGGACAGGTGATGTTTAGGTTCAGAGCCCTTCCTCAAAACTTCAAGAGTCATTTTCAGAGAGTTTATTGTCATGTGTCCCAGGTAGGACAATGAAATTCTTGCTTGCTGCAGCACAACAGAACATTGCAGACATAAATACAGATCAGATCAGTGTGTCCATATACCATAGAATATATATATACATATACATACACACGCACACTTTTTGCAGCCTTTTCTGCTCCTGGACGCTCAGGTTGCCGTACCAAGCCACGAAGCAACCGGTCAGCATGCTCTCCACTGTGCACCTGTAGAACTTCGAGAGAGTCCTCCTTGACATACCGACTCTCCATAATCTTCTCAGGAAGTAGAGGCGCTGATGTGCTTTCTTTATGATTGCGTCAGTGTTCTGGGACCAGAAGAGATCTTCGGAAGTATGCACGCCCAGGAATGTGAAGTTCTTGACCCTTTCCACCATCGACCTGTTGTATAAACGGGACTGTTGGTCCCCATCCTATCCCTTCCGAAGTCCACAATCAGTTCCTTGGTTTTGCTGGTGTTGAGAGCCAGGTTATTGTGCTGGCACCATTTGGTTAATCGGTTGATCTCACTTCTATACTTTGACTCGTCCCCATCAGTGATGCGTCCCACAACAGTGGTGTTGTCGGCGAACTTGAAGATGGAGTTCGCACTATGTCCGGCTATGCAGTCATGAGTATAGAGTGAGTACAGCAGGGGGCTGAGCACGCAGCCTTGAGGTGCTGATTGTTATTGAGGATGACACATTTCCACCAATATGGACAGACTGTGGTCTGTGAATCAGGAAGTTGAGGATCCAATTGCAAAGGGATGCGCAGAGACCCAGATCTGAGAGCTTGGTAACCAGCTTGAAGGGGATGATGGTATTAAATGCCGAGCTGTAGTCAATGAATGACAGCCTGACATATGAGTTTATGTTGTCCAAGTGGTCCAGAACGGAGTAGAGAGCCAGTGAGATCGAATCCACCATTGATCTGCAAGTGCAGGTAAGCGAACTGCAGTGGGTCCAGGTTTTTGTTGAGGTATGTTGATTTGCGCCATGATCAGCCTCTCAAAGCACTTCATCACCATAGACGTGCCACTGGTCGATAGTCATTGAGGCACGTCACCTTGCTCTTCTTGGGCACCGGTATTATTGATGCCCTTTTAAAGCAGGTGGGAACCTCAGACCTCAGAAGTGAGAGATTGAAAATGTCCGTAAAAACTCCAGCCAGTTGGTCCGCACAGGTTTTTAAAACACGGCAGGGTATACCATCAGGTCCAGGCGCTTTCCGAGGAATCACCCCTCTGAAGGATCTTCTGACGTCGGCCTCTGCGACTGTGACCGAAATACCATCACGGCGAATGGATGCTCGAGAAGGCACATCGGTGTTCTCCCTATCAAAGCGTGCGTAAAACGCATTGAGCTCGGCAGGGGGTGATGCCTCGCTGACAAAACTTTTGTGCTTTGCTCATGATTCCAGCATCTGTCTTCTCTTGTGTCTCCATCTTAATGGAGTGCTTGGAACACACTGCCAGGGTGGTGGTTGAGACAGATATGATAGAGGCATTTTAGAGACTTTTGGATAGGCACATGGATGAGATATGGGATATGGATAATGTGCAGGCAGATAAGAGTTGATCTTGGCATCATGCTCAGCACAGACATTGTGGGCCGAAGAGTCTGTTCTTGTGCTGCATTGTTCTACGTTTTATGTTCTAAAGCTAGAAATGTATGGCCTTGTGTTAGAACAGGACAGTCCTGACCTGGACAGGAATCGCTGGGTATCAGTGATGAGTGCAGAGGACTGCGTTGTGCAGAGATGGAAGATGAAGTGCTGTTCCATGAGCTTATTGGAACAGTGCAGGAGGTCAAAGAGTGGAATGGAGAATTAAAGTGACAGGTGACTTGCTGACTGAACAGAGGTGTTCTTCAAAACAGTGAGCCAATCTGTGTTTAATTTCTTTAGTGTAAATAGACAACATTGCTGAGGCTCGATAAGGCGCTGGTCAGGCCGCATTTGGAGTATTGTGAGTAATTTTTGGCACAATGTCTAAGGAAGGATGTGCTGGCCCAGGTGAGGATATAGAGGAGGTTTACAAGAATGAGAATTAATCAAATAGACTTGATGGGTCGAATGATGTAATTCTGCTCCCATCACTTATGAACATGAACATTGTGAGCACCAAAGTGAATTGCTGCATAGAAAGAAGTGTTTAGGTCCCTAGATAATGAAGGGAGAGATAGAGGAAGAGTTGTTTCTCTCTCTTCACTGTGTCATGGGAAGGGGAATGGTTGTGGAAATGGAAGAGTGAACCAAGGAGTGGCTGACTCAATATTGGGTCAATTCCAATTTACGGCACTTATGCACTGACCTCCTTTATCCTTGCTTTCTATCTCACAAGCCACTGTTTTCATAAATTCCACCATCATCATAAAATTGCACCACCACTTTCCTCTTATAATTATCCCTCTGCAACTTAATAAAGAATAAGACACTTGACTCTTCTATCTTTTCATCATTCCATTTTGTTGAAGAGCTGCTAACCCTTAACTTGAGTTTTCTCTCTTTTGCTGAGCATTCTTCACTTTTTTCAGTCTTCCTTTATTTGCACCATTTTTTGTGGCATAATTTTCATCATTATAAATTGGTTTTAAAATAAATTGAAAATATGAGAGCTCATGAAACTGAGTGGGAAGATGATTTTGTTGGGTGTGATATTACCAAAATGTCATGGAATATTTTAAATTGGGCAGCGTGCAAAGAAATTGCTTTTGGATGAGCATAGGTGTGAGCTGTTGAAAAATTTGTGTGAATTTTTATTTCCCCCCCACCCCCCCACCCCCAAAAAAGTTCTAATATTCCATTAATATTTCTGATTTAATCGGATGACAGGTCCATATGCTGGTATTATTACTATTGCACCAACTGAGTAGTTAAGAAACTAGTTGGCTTGGGAGACCGTTGAACTTGCTTACATGTTGTGATTTGTATTTCTAGGAGTGAGACAAATAATGAATTTATAAAGGATAATTAGCTTGGTGCATTTATGCTCAACCTTGACAGTGATGGGTCATGTTAATGGTGGGATTAACTTGATCGTTTCCATTGTCCATGAGAAACGATGGAAATGGTAAATCTAGCAGAGTAAGAAGTGAGGTTTGTAGATTTTGAAAACTTTTATAGGTACAATTTAGATTATCCAGAATACTCTGGAAGAGACTTCATTCAAGGACAAAGAAAGACCACAAATGAAGAGAGCGCAAGAATGTAAGGAACAGGGATAGAAACAGGTCCTCATCCATTGTGCTAGTTACCGCATTGTCTTGCTAGTTACCGCATTGAACCATTTCCCCTTGTTCCCCATATATCCAAAAGTCAATCAACATCAAGCTTAAATGATTAAATCTCCACAACCTCACAGGTAGAGAATTCACTGATGTTTGGGTGAAGAGGATTCTTCTTCTATCCATCCTAAATGACAAACCCTGGTTCTGGACATCAGTTTTGTTAGCAACCTGGAGGGCCATGCGTAAGCATGGCCCTCCAGGTTGAATGTGTTTTCAGTAGCATGTGTTTCCAGAGTGATCAAAAGTGTTTAATTGCCAAATGTACCGACAACAGAACAATAAAACCTTTACTTGCTCAGCTTAACAGGCCTGTAAACTAAACAACATGCAGATAATATATGATCAAAAATACAATGAGTTAGTAACCATGATGCTAAGCAACCATAACAGTACAAAAACTGAAGACCAAAGATACAATTCATAGAAGATCATAATTGTTGCAGTGATTGTGTGTTCAAGAGCCTGATGGTTTCTGAGAAGAAGCTGTTCTTGACCTGGTGGTCACGGTTTTCGGGCTGCTGTACCACTTTACCGATGGCAGGAGTGAAATGAGAGTATGGACAGAGTGGTGTGGGTCTTTGATACTGGCTGCCTTTTTGAAAGAGAACCTCCGGCAGATCCCTTTGGTGGGGAGGACAGTACCTGTGATGGTCGCTCTTGGTACAGCAACTGTGATCAACCTGTACGGTTATTTAGCCATTTGTTAAAATTCTCAAGTTTACTATAATTTAACAAGCCCTTTTAAGTCCTTGCTAATAATATTTCTCATTTTATGCTATGTATAGTTATTCCGTACAAATCTTCCAGCCAAGAAAACCTGGAGCATGTAGGCGAGGAGAAAGAGGTAAAGAACCAATGCATCTGTGCTTGTTGACATCTCTTGTTTTACAATCCTATATCATGTTGAAAAATGCTATGTTATTGAGTATAATAATTTCCATTTTCATTCTTGGGGAATAAATATCAGATTTGGCGATCTAATTTAGGGTGTGATTTGAGTTTGGTGTTCAGACTTGAGGGATTTTAGTAGGAATTAGAAAAGCAGTGACCAGAGAGAAGCTCATCATGTCTGAACAAGCTTTCACAAAGAGCACTCTAGCTAGTTCCACTCTTTCATTTCCATGTATTTGTCCAGTTCCTTTATAAAAATCATCAAATCTGCACCCATCACTAATCTTGGTAGAACATTCGAAAGCAGATTAACTTGTGTGTAAAATAACTTGTTGCATTGATGGTCGTCATGGACTTGGTGGAAAGAAAGGCCTATTTCCATGCTTCTCTTAACGTGCATCTCTTCCATGTATCTCTTAACGAAACTAAATAGCAACTTCCATAATGCCTGTAGAAGCATATTCAAAGAATAAAGGATTAGCCATTTTTTAGAGATACAACGTGGAAATAGGCCGTTCAGCCCACTGAGTCCACACCGACTATCGATCACCCATATGCACCATCACTCCTACACATTAGGGGGCAATTTTTACCAAAGCCAATTAACCTACAAACCTGTACGCCTGTGGAATGTGGCAGAAAACCAGAGCACCCAAAGAAAACCACGTGGTCACAGGGAGAACATACAAACTCAGCACAGACAGACAGTCTGAAGAAGGGTTTCGGCCCGAAACATTGCCTATCTCCTTCGCTCCATAGATGCTGCTGCACCCGCTGAGTTTCTCCAGCATTTTTGTGGTCCTTCAGCACAGACAGCGCCCATTATCAGGAACGAACTTGGGCACGTGGTGCCGTGAGTCAGCAGCTCTACTGTTGTGTCTCTGTGCCACCCCAAATCATAAGCTTAGCAGAAGTTTGTTTTTTTGGGGTTGTATATCTTTTGAAATTCTCTGTTAAAGAGCTATGTATGCTCAGTCACCGAGTATATTTAAGGTTGTGCCCAATTGATTGCTGTAGTTTTAACAAACAGGAATTGAAGGAAGTAGGAAAAAGTTGGGGCAGAGGGAATGGACTTGAAGCAGAGGGTGAACCATTGGTGGACAGAAATCAGAATCTCCTTCATCTTTTGACATTCTTACTCAATGGAGTAAGAGAGCTTTACATGGAAAGTAACAGAGAAAGGGAACATATCTTTTCCTGTTTACGGGCA
This sequence comes from Leucoraja erinaceus, assembly GCF_028641065.1. NCBI lineage: Eukaryota > Metazoa > Chordata > Chondrichthyes > Rajiformes > Rajidae > Leucoraja > Leucoraja erinaceus. Next base: position 22,924,688 of record NC_073390.1, on the reverse strand, counting down.
ATTTGTTCCGTGATCCTTCCTCTGCAATATAGTTCTGTGAGGTGAGCTCATTATTTGTGGAGACAGAATTGTAAACTGAATCTACCCTAAATCTGGAAATCCAGCAATTCCAATTTGAGCCAGCTTGCCATGTTGGTATCTCAGACACTACATTAATATCTGCTAGTAACACAGAAATAAATCAGAAAATAATCAGTATAAATCTTTAGTGATAAATCTCCTGATGATAAATGATCAAGGGACATCTATGCAATTAACAACTTTCATTTATATTGGCTGCGTAAGTACCAAGGTATATCATTTGAGCATTATCAAGTTCTTTATGGCCTCTGTTCCAGGGCAGTCAGGGACTTTTATTTTGACTGGAAATAATATTCTCAGTTAGAAGCTGTAATTTTTCATGAAGTTTTCATATGAAAATTATTCTGTTTCAAAAAATTAGTTGATTGTTAAAGAAGCGGCATATATTAAGAAGATCAATGAGTATTTTAAATAAAACTGGTTAGAATTGCTATATTTAGCATTACTTCTGCAAAATGATTGATAAACATGAGTTGTAGTTTGGATCATATTTACAACACTGGTATTTATCCAGACTCCTCGCCATTGCAATGCAGCATCATTAACAACTGGAAATCAGACTTCCCAGATACTCTTGTCAAATGTGGATTCACCACAGCTGCTGTGCAGGATCAGGCTATATTTGATTTAATTTAACTTTGAGTAGTCGTGGAATAGTCTGATAGAGATTTATTGGTTGGGTGAAAGATAAACTTGCTGAGAGTTGTATCAGCCAAGGCTGTCACTATTCGAAATACATGGTGCAAATTTAGATGCGCTTTTCTGAAAGATACCACTTAATTGGCTTTTTGCCTCTTGTGTTCGGAGCCTTGCTCAACCCCGTGCCTTTGTGGCTTTTAAGAGCAAGCTAATGTTAGGTCTGCTGTTTCTTCATCTCCTGACAGGCCATGAGCAGCAGGGAAAGTGGGAAAGCTCCCTCCAGTTTAGGTGTTCCCGATTTTGACCTAATTCGTGTGATCGGAAGAGGCAGCTACGCCAAGGTTCTCCTTGTCCGACTGAAAAAGACAGAACGCATTTATGCCATGAAGGTTGTGAAAAAGGAATTGGTTAATGATGATGAGGTAAGAAACTCATAACTCCAGTGTGATTAAGAGACTGAAAATCACCAGATTGAGAATTAATAACATTTCATAACATGATTATTGGTAAGGCTGTTAAATATTCTGCTTTTGTAACTTTTTTAAGAAGTTAATAAGTTCAGTGACTTGCCAATGTCACTGATGTAAAGAAAGGAAGTTTTGTGCATGACTTGGGTTGAAGCTTGCAAGAATGCGAAGGAACAAAATTACCAATGACATGGTCATAAGTAATAGGACCAGAATTTTCCATTCGGCCCATCAAGTCTACTCCGCCATTCAATCATGGCTGATCTATCTCTCCCTTCTAACCCCATTCTCCTGCCTTCGCCCCATGATCTCTGACACCCATACTAATCAAGAATCTATCTATCTCTGCCTTAAATGTATCCATTGAAGGCCTCCACAGCATTCTGTGGCAAAGAATTCCACAGATTCACAATCTTCTAAAGAGATTCCTCCATCTCCTTCCTAAATAAAACGTCCTTTAATTCTGAGACGATGACCTCTAGTCCTAGACTCTCCCACTAGACACCTGCATATCCACTCTATCCAAGTCTTTCACTATTCTGTATAATTCAGTGAGGGTCCCCTCATTCTTCTAAACAGGCCCAGTGCCGTCGAACACTCATCATATGTTAACCTACTCATTCCTGGGATCATACTTAGAAACCTCCTCTGGACCCTCTCCAGCTAGCACATCCTTCTTCAGATGAGGTGCCCAAAATTGCTCGCAATATTCCAAATGCGGCCTGACCATCGCCTTATGGAGCCTCAGCATTACATCCCTGTTTTTATATACAAACCCTCGCAAAATAAATGCGAGCATTGCGTTTGCTTTCATTGCTACCAATTTGACATGCAGATTAACTTTATGGGAACCCTGCACCCGCACTCCCAAGTCCCTTTACACCTCCAAGTTCTGGATTCTTTCCCCATTTGGAAAATAGTCTACGCCTTTATTCATACTACCAAAATGCACGACCGCACTTTGTTACACTATATTCCGCCTGCCACTTTGACCACTCTCCCAACCTATCCAAGTCCTTCTGCTCCACCTATTTTCGTATCATCTGCAAACTTGGTCACAAAGCTGTCAATCCCTTCATGGTGGCGATATGCCCAGTGTATCTATATAAAGCTAGGAAGCATACTGATTAATTGACACCTTTCTGGCATAACAGCCATTCAAATAAATGTACGGGAAAATCACGATCTGCATAGCGTCTTTTATTTGCTCTCTAAATTATTCCGTTTTCTGCTGTCCTCCAAGATGTTAAAATATTGGTGTAGAGCAAAATACTATGAATTCCATGACATGGACTGAGAGCGAATACTAATTACGCTCAATTGCACTCCAAAGCATACTGCAAACGAAATGCAAGGCGCAAGTTTCAAATTTTGCATTTGGGAAAAAAAAGTCCTTTTCGTACATATGGTCCAAGTTAGTATTGGAAACGGAATAGGGTCATAGTATAAAGCACAGAAACAAGCCTTTTAACCCAATTTTTCCATGCTGACAAGATGTACACTAGTCCCACCTGCCCATGTTTGGCACATATTCTTCAACTTTTCCTATCCATGTACCTATCCAAGTGTATTTTAATTGTTGTTATAGTAATGGGGTGTTCATCGCATAACTTGATTTTTTAGACATTACCTTTTGGATGATGCTCGGAGAGACAAAGAACAACTGTGATAATTAACTTAAATCACTTAAAATCCTTAATTTCCTATCCAGAATTCCATTATTTTTGCATTTGTTTAATTGGTGCGATGGAGGTTCGCATGCACCTCGGTGCTCCCAATGTGGCCTCCTTTACATCGTTGAGACCAAGCATAGACTCGCCGATCGTTTTGTTCAGTCCACCATGGCTTGCTAGATCTCCCAGTTGCCAACTATTTTAACTACCCGTTTCCAAATTGACTTTTCTGTTCTTGGCTTCCTTCATTGCCAGAGTGAGGCCACATGCAAACATATTCCGCATGGGTGGCTTACAAATCCAATGGTACGTATCATTTCTCCAAATTCAAGTATTATCCCCATCCTCACTCTTTTTCCTGTGTCCCCTCCCCATCCAGAGCTGAAGCGTACCCACCTCTCCCATCGTCTCCCAACCCCGAAGTCTGGTCCTGATCCAGAACATTGCCTGTCCACTCTCTCCATAGATGCTGCTTGCCCCACTTTGTTCTTCCAGCACTTTGTTTTACTCAAGATTCCATCTTCTGTAATTCCTTGTGTCTCCAGTTTACTCTGGTTGGTATTGTGGTGTTTGAGTTCCAGGTACATGAGATGGATTCCATCTCACACCTGAATATTGATCTATGGTGCTGAAGGGCAGTGCTGGCCATGTAACACAGCTTCCATGTTTTCATTACTGCTTTGTATCTTTCTTACCCTTTTATTCATCGTGATCTTTGTTCTTGTTATGACCTTGCAGTCAAATTATTTTCATTCTTATGTTCAATCATTTCCTTTTCATTAATTCATGCAAGACTCTACCCTGACTTTGGAGTTTTTCTTCTTTGCATTTAACTTTGTGCTGCCTTTATTTTTATCGATTTGTATCTTTGATGTTTTATGTGTGATGTGGTCTATATTTTAATGGTTTCATACATTATTTAATCATGCTAACATTTTAAATGGACACTGTTTACAACCATTAAAATATTTTTGGAATAAGAGGTTTGAGATTTGTTGTGCTTGCAAGTTTGAAGTGAAATATAAATCATCGTTTCATTTTTTATTTTAACAGGATATAGACTGGGTGCAGACAGAAAAGCATGTATTTGAGCAGGCATCAAATCACCCCTTTCTTGTGGGACTACATTCGTGTTTCCAGACAGAGAGCAGGTGAGATAAGATTTCAATTGTTCTGCTGGCTTTGTTGCAGTGTGAATGTACAAAACAAAGTCGTAACTAACTAACATGTATGGTTCTGGAAACCTTTTTGCTTTTAAAAATTCTTTATGATGTATTTTTCATTGTCTGGCTAAAGACACGGATTTTGGGATTGGGTAATCAAAATTGATCCCTTTCCATAATATTTCTATTATCCTTGAATAAACTTAAACAACTGAGTCTGTGACCTTCCCTGGTGACTTATTCCATAACTTTTTATGAACTTTGGATGAAGTATTCTGTGTGGCTATTTAATCATAACTTCCTAATTATTAACTTGTATTCTTAATTTTCAAAATGTTACTGTTAGAAAAGATAAAACTGATTGTAGTAACTTGAAGGGGTTAAATGGGAGATATTATTTGAAAAAATCATCAGTGATGTAGCCAAATTTAATTGGGAATACAGAAAACCAGACTAAGTTCTTAACTTTGTGCACCTGATGGCTCAGGGTTGTTACTTTAAGTAAGGCTGATACATACATGCCACATCTTCAATTCTTTCCTTGATTCTGTTGCTGTAGTGCTCTACGAAGGAATAGCTCCAAACCTTTTAGTAAATAAGGGGCAGGCGTAGGCAATTTAGCTTCTCCAGACTGTTCAGCAGACAGAGATAAAAATCTGATACGTAGCAAATAACATTTAATGTGGCATCTATTATAAAAAGATTCCCACCACCACAATCGTCTCCGCTTGTACATATTTCCTAACTTCATTTCTGATCAATCCTATGAAGAAGTGGCATTTGGGGGTGTACCATTCTTCTGCCATTAGAGTTGTCCGGTTAATCCCCCCCTCATGTTCCATGTTCCAGTCTTCATTTAGAGGAATAGAAAATGTCTGCTTGTGGTTTCTTTTAATGTCAGATGCTAGCTATGCATGTATGTGGCTGAGGTATGAGGGGCATATGTTGAGTGCACAGAATATTTTTCCCACGAATCAAGAACTTTAAGGCGAGAGGGGAAAGGAACCCGAGGGACAACTTTCTCGTAGAGAGGGTGGAATGTATATGAAACAAGCTGCCAGAAAAAGTGGTTGGTTAAGGCACAATAACATGTAAAAGCCATTTGGACAGGAATATGAATGGGAAAGGTTTTGAGTGATATTGGTCAAACGCAGGTGAATGAGACTCGCTTAGATAGGGAATTTTAGTCAGCATGACGCTGGGCCAAAGGGTCTGTTTCCAAGGTCCAAGGTGACTAGGTCAAGAGCTTCAACTGCTTTCTTCGTGTGGAAGGAGCGATATCTTTATAAAAATAAATGGTTGACGATTGTACATCTAGTAAAGTAAGACATTGTTGAGGGTTTAGTGGTTAATTCAAATTATTTGCTTCCAGGTTGTTTTTTGTCATAGAATATGTGAACGGTGGAGATCTGATGTTTCATATGCAGCGGCAACGGAAGCTTCCAGAAGAGCATGCCAGGTAGGCTGAGCTTATTTCTTGTACACATTTAGTGAACATTTCGGGGCATTGAAGCTCCTGACATAAGATGTCCTAAATCGGGACGTTTCCATTTCTTCTCTATTTTTCATGTGGAAGAGATCTGAACCTTTTTCTTATTTATGGCAGGTTTTACTCTTCAGAGATCAGTCTGGCGTTAAACTACCTTCATGAACATGGGATAATTTACAGGGATTTGAAACTTGACAATGTTCTGCTGGATTCTGAAGGGCATATTAAACTCACAGACTATGGAATGTGTAAGGTAAGAATGCACCACGCTGAGAGGATCAGCAAAGATGCTGATCATTTGCAATTAAACATGGTTTAGTAATAGAATACATTTAATTGAAGCAAAGTTTAAGGGAGATATGAGGGGCAGGTTTTTTGTTTTGCAGTGGTGGGTGCATGGAACACGCTACCAGGATACATTAGTGACATTTCGGAAGCTTATGGTTATTTGAGGATGTGGATCGCGTGCATGTAGAGGAGAATAATTTAGCTTGGCTTCATTATTTGGCATGGACATTGTGGACCGAAAGGCCTATTCCTGTGCTGTACTGTTTTATGTTCTAGAAGTAGATGCGCAACAAAAAGGCGCAGTGGCAAATCGGTAGAGTTGCTGCCACAGTGCTAGAGACCCGGGTTCGATCCTGTCTACAGGTGCTGTCTGTACGGAGATTGTACATTCTCCCTTTGACTGTGTGGGTTTTCTCTGGGTTCCTCCCACACTGCAGGTTTGTAGGTTAATTGGCTTTAATAAAATCATAAATTGTCCATAGTGTGTAGGATTGTGCTAGTGTATGGGATGATCGCTGGTCGACATGGACTTGGTGGGCTGAAGGGCCTCTTTCTGCGCTGTTCCTCTGTAAAGTCGAAATCATTTTGCAGTACAAACCAAGAATAAAAGGGATGCAAATTGTTGAAGAATTCTTCAGGCAGAAATTTAATTTCTTCCCAATTCTGCTCTTCCCTGACTTCCCCTCTACACTTGGAGTAATTTTAAAGTTGCCAATTTACCTATCAGCACATTTTTAGAATGTGGGCAAAGACCATAGCACCAACAAAGAAAACTGGTCACTAAGTCTATGCAAACTCCACCAAGAAGCCACCGAGTGTCGGGACTGAACCTGGGTTGCTGGAACGGTGTGACAGCAGCACTAACTGCTGCACTGTACTGTATATCAGCCGAGGGGCTAGTTCCCTCGATTTGCATCAGCTGCAGTTGATTCACAGCAAATCTGTTGTTAGGTAGGGTACTGGAAACTATGAGAAACAGTGTTCTGAAAAATATAATATACTTTCTTTTAATTATTGCAATATGTGTACAAAATTATGAGAAATAGAGCAGGACAATATACAGAGTATTTTGCCCAGTAGGAGAATCGAGAACCAGAGGATATAGGTTTAAGGGGGAAAAGATTTAATAAGAACCTGAGGGGCAACTTTCTTGCACAAAGGATGGTGACTATACAGAACGAACTGCCAGGGGAGTTGAGGCAGGTACTATCATAAAATTTAAGAGACTTTTGGACAGGCACGTGGATAGAATAGGTTTAAAGGAATATAGGCCGTGCGCAGAAAGGTGGAACTAGTGTAGATGGGGTATGTTGGGTTGGTGTGGGCAAGTTGGGTCGAAGGTCTGTTAGACTCTATGACTATACATTATTAAATATGCACGGAATAATTCATATTGATTCCTGACTTTATCTGCAGGAAGGCTTGAGGCCTGGCGATACAACCAGCACATTCTGTGGGACGCCCAATTACATTGCGCCAGAGATTCTGCGTGGCGAGGATTATGGTAATCTTGTTTAGATGCTTTGGGTGCAAACTCCAGCAGTTAAAAATTCATTTGGAAAATCCTAACTCCCAGCTGGAGGAGTAGTTTGTGTTGTTAAAATGTTGACCTGGTGTCCACGGTTGAAAAGTATTTAGAAAACCAGTGTCAGATTTTAATTAAAAATATTCCATCATTATCCATTGTGAATGGTTTATAATCAGGAATGCCCTCCCGAAAGCAGATTCTGACTTGGTAAGTCTTATTGACACAGCTGGTAGTATCGCAGCCTCACAGTGCCAGAGACCCGGGTTCAATCCCGACCTCGCGTGCTGTCTATGAGGAATTGGAACATTCTTCCTGTGACCGTGTGGATTTTCTCTTGTGCTCCGGTTTCCTCCCACGTCCCAAAAAGACGTGCAGATTTGTGGATTAATTGGCCTCTGTAAAATGCCCGTCGTATGTAGGAAGTGGATACGTAAGTGGGAGAAACAGAATTGGTGTGAATGGATGATCAATGGTCGGTGGAGTCAGTGAGCTGAAGGGCCTGTTTCCATGCTGTATCTTTAAGTCAATTCAATTTGATACTGGAAAAGGGAACAGTTGCAGAACTCTGGAGAATAACAGCAGGTAGACACATTTTACTGGGTCATTCATAGTAGTAGAATGAGCTCAATGCTCAGCACTCCTCCTGTGGTGTCTAATTTTGCACGTTGTGGCATGAGGAATTTAATAAGCATTTCCACTCCTGAAAATTAAAGACATGAATAGACTTGTACCAAACTAGTTCATCTTTTATTCAACCTTGAGGAAATTGGATGACTGTGATGAAGAACATAATTTTTATTCCACTTTAGTGTATTTGATCAAATTCATGTTGAAGATTATATCTTCAGGGCTTTTGGGATTATGATATGACAGCTGCTTTAGATGAAGTTCTGTGTAATGTTGGTTGATATCCTCACTGTTTATCAAGTTGTGGGTGTGTAGTTGGCTCCCTTGGGTTTGTAATCTATTTAACATCAGGTGTAGTACAAACTGCCCACTAGTGGATTGATATTGTCTTGAGTCTTGTTCTTCTGCATATTTATAACACTAATTTTTTTTGTTGATGCTGACATAATTGAGAAAATGTTTCACTCTTTTGGGAAGGTTAATATGTTTGATTCATTGTATGTTGTACAACATTTGAATGTTTTCTTGGTGAAAGCTGGTAATGGAGGAAGGGAAAATGTAGTTTTGACCAAAGATGTTCACAATTACACACCACTGAAATCTTAGAGGTTATATTGAGAGAAATCTGGTCCAAAACACCACAAAGTTGTACCGTGTCTGTACCCATTGGGAAATAGCAAACAGCAGGTCCAATGAGTCACTGAGCCATTTGTTATCCATCTTGGCAGCCATGCAGAGTATAATGTTAGCAAAGAACTGGAAGCCCTTTGATTGTCAGACTGTTCAGAAAACAGGAATGGTTGAGATGACTGATTAAAATCTGACAGACCAATTACTTTCTCAATATATACATACTTTTACTCCTTTAATGTTGATTTTTTAAAAATAGCAACCTGTTTTATTTCCAGGTTTCAGCGTGGACTGGTGGGCACTGGGAGTGTTGATGTTCGAAATGATGGCTGGCCGATCGCCGTTTGATATTGTGGGGAGCTCGGATAACCCAGATCAGAACACGGAGGACTACCTCTTCCAAGGTGCAACACCTTGCCTTTCTCCTTCCTTTGTTATTTTTTATTTCACTTTTAGCAACAAGTGAATCTTTGGTCCAACAGAGGGTGCTGTTTTTAAACTCCATTGAACCTTCTGCTTAATACTCCCACAGGGGGCAACAAAGAGAAATTCTCTTCACTGCCAGTAAATAGACGCAAAATTAATGTTCAAGGTTCATAAGGAAGAATTCATGCCTCCTTGAGCTGTCATTTTTTAAGATCTGATAAGCAATTTGTATTTCTTAACATGTATGACAGCCAGATTCATTGAAACTTGTGAAAGACAAGTTTAAAAAAAAAAAGAAGCAAAATTTGACGTTGAATGTGACAGTTTTTAACTGTAACAAAGTGAAATGGAAGTTTGCAACACTTAAAGAAGCCATCAGACCTTCAAACATGATGAGTTGCTTCTACTTCAGTATTGTGCAAGGTGGCAGTTGAGGCCAGTGTGACAGCCACACTCATTCAGCAGCTAACAGGTCAAGTGGGTGCACTCCTTCCTCTGTTTACACTGTGCATCTTTGTGCTCCCAACACATGCACAAGGTTTTAGCTCTAGCCTGAATGTTCCTTCAACACTTTGAACAATCATGGGCTGTGGATTACTAGCGGTCGGCGATTGATTTATTGGCAGATACGGTATGGAATCTGGCCCTTTGTCCCACAAGTTCACCCTTGCACACTCTTTCTATGTTATCCCAGCGTTTCATCCAGCCCCTTATACACTAGGAGCCATTTTCAGTGGCCAATTAGCCTATAAACGTGCACGTCTTTGGGATGTGGGAGGAAATTGGAACACCCGGAGAAAACTCACACGGTCATAAGAAGAAGGTGCAAACTCCACACGTTCTGCACCCAAGGTCAGAATCGAACCCGGCTCTCCGGCTCAATGAAGCAGTAGCTCTATCACTGTGCCCCTGTGCTGCCGCCATTTAATGTATCATTTTTATTCAGGTACCTGAATCTGAAACTTTTCCCTTGGTAATATTTTCCTGTGGCAGAATCTGGAATGGAACATCTGCTTTGGGAGCCCAAGTCCATATTTTCCAGGGTCTTTAGTTTTAGTTCAGTTGTTGATCACATGTACTGAGTGCGGTACAGTGACAAGCTTTTTTGATGTGTGCTATTCAACCAGTGGAAAGACTATACATGTCCACAGTACACATATACAGGATAAAGGGAATAACGTTTAGTGCAAGGTAAAGTCAGATTAAAGATAGTCCAAGGGTCTTGCTAAGACCTTCTGTTGTTGGAGGGTGATAGTGGAACGCGTCGGTGGAATGTTAAGAATGTTTTTAGAAAGCCTACATTTTTGTATGATTCTGTGAGTGATGAAATAGAGATTGGCATCCTAGCTAGCTAAAGCATTGCCTGCAAAAGGCAGCTTGATTACTTGTACGCTATGACAGCAAAACTTTGGACTTTCTGAAGAAGCGTTCACCTGAACCACAACAAGAAGTATCCAGACAATGGTCCTGAAGAGTCTCCGTATGCCAGTCTTGGCAGCTGTGGCATTTATTTCTGAATGAAATAGTGAAGGATTTAAATCTCACTTTAAAATGATTAAACCATTTTAGTAGATACTTGGTTGGGAAAGGACAGTGCCTCCCAAGCAACCATATTTCACATAAGATGTTAAACCCCATAAGGTGTATATTGGAAAAAAAAACCCAATTGTCTTGTTGAAAGAAGATCACAGATTCTCTCCTTTCTGCACTGAACAATTTCATGTCATGACAGACGTCACGCAACATATGATCTAATTGTTATCTCAAAATTATTTTAATCGCTGGCGACACAGTAGTGCAGCTGAGACTCTGTTGTCTCGAGAGTCAGAGACCCATGTTCGATCCTGAGCTCGGGTGCTGTCTGTGTGGAGTTTGCACGTTTTCCCTGTGACCACGTGGGTTGGCACTTTTTCTCCCACATCCCAAAGACAAGGATTTGTCGGTTTATCTGCCTCTGTCCATGAAGTGTCCTTCATCCCAAGAAGAAAGCTCTTCCCCTTAAATGACAAAGTGCTGGAGTAACTCAGCGGGTCAGGCGGCATCTCTGGAGAAAGTGCACGGGTGACATTTTGGGCGGAGACCATCTTTCAGAAACAACTCCTACCTACGTTTTTCGAGATGCCGCCTGACCCGATGAGTTACTCCAGCACTTTGTCTTTTTTGGTAAACCAGCATCTGCAATTCTTTGTATCTGCAAGTCATTTGCCTTGCCTTTTAAAAAGAATGAAAATTATTTTTAATTTTGTGGGTTCTGATAATGGAGCTAGTTCATCCTCTTGCATGTCTGCAAGTACCTTCCAGTGTGACTGTTGGAAAATGGCTCTCTTATTCATGGTTCCAGATAATAGAATGCCAGGAACCATTGAATCTATGATTGTCTTTGTGACATTTTATTTAGCCCCACTGGTAATTTCCCATCACCATTAAATGAGAGTATTGTTCTTTAATGACTGTAAAGAGATGCTTAAGATTAAAATGATTCACTTTTCTCCCACTGTAATAACCGTGCTTCAAATATAAGCCATGATCACCATTTACAATTACTCAAGCTGAGAAAAAAGCACTGAGCGTTACACCAGCGTTTCTCTTAAAAGGCTGACACCAACCAGTTCCTGTGTGTTGCTGGTAAACTTGGGCAGTTTTTCAAGAAGGACAGGGTGGGGTTGGCTTTTGACTCCGAGAAGGCAAGATAGCTTTCAAGAGTTCAAGTTCAAGAGACGATTATTATCACATGCACCAATTGGTACAGTGAGATTTGACTCTCACATGCATAGCAAAGAATATAAGATCAAACTAGGTTATAATGTCGTAGAAATGTTACCTGTGGTAGGAAGGAGCTGCAGATGTTTTTTTTGATACAAATACATCGATAGATGCTCCTGAACACATTATCAGTGATGTAACCTGGGGTCATTGGGTGTTTCGGGGCTTTCAACATCAGACGCCCTCACCCAGGCGACCCAACCGTGGTTGATCAGACCACGACTTGTGTTCAGGTGGCATTCGCTCCTCCCCATGGACCTCCTCTCCTGATCCAGAGCCATCTCGAGGCCTTCTCCGCTGCCTCTGTGGTGTTCTTGATGGCCCTTCTTGCCACTCCGTTGATGCCCAGTGCACTCAAGGCTTTGTAGAGCGATTGCCCTGCAAAACCTCTGCAGCCAACCTCGATGGGCATACACCTTGCCTTCCAGCCCTGCTTGCGGCAGTCTATGACCAGTTCTTCATGTTTGGCCATCTTCCTCTCGTGGGCCTCCTCCAGACGGTCCTCCCACGGCACTGTCAGTTCCAACAAGACGATGTTTTTGGTCGCCTCAGACCAGGAGGATATCTGGCCTCAGGGTGGTCGTGGCAATGTGCTGTGGGAACTTCAGCTGTTTCACCAGGTCTACGGAAAGCTGCCAGTCCTGCGCAGTCGCCAGGATTCCTGACGGATTCCTGGCTGCTGTGGTTCTTGGCAGCTGCACTCCGGCCTTCACGAAGGTGATCATCTGGGTGGTGGGGCGTTCTCGTCTGCTGCTGCTGATTCCCATGCTGGTGGCTTCTGCAATGGGTTTGAGAACCTAGTCGTGACGCCATGTGTACCGGCCCTGCCCAAGAGCCTTTGGGCAACAGCTCGGGATGTGTTCCAACGTCCCCTTGCCTGAGCATTGCGGGCAATCTGGAGATTCCGCTTTGCCCCAGATGAAGAGGTTCGATGGGCTGGGCAGGACATCATACACTGCCTGGACCAAGAACTTGATGCGCTGTGGTTCAGCCTGCCAGAGCTCAGTCCATGTGACTTTTCGGTCCATGGCCTGCTCCCACCTTGTCCAGGCTCCCTGATGCCTCAATCCAACTGCTCTGGTACACCTCTCCTCCTCCACCACTGCCCTCACTTCCTCCTGGACCAGCCTGCGCCTCTCCTTCCCCTTGGCCTTGTCAAACTGGGGATATGGGAAGATTCCCAGGCCTGCTCTTCCCCGAGTCACTGCTCCCACCTCCCTCTGTGGCGTATCTGGGACTCTGCTTGCAGCACGGCTTCGCCGGCTCTCCACTTCCTCCCAGTTTTCACCTCCACCCCTGCTTGAGCCACCTTGGGATCGCTGGAGTCCCTGTACAGCATCACCTCTCTGACCCAGCGGATCAGGCAGCAAAGCTGGAGAAATAAGAATAGGTGATGTTTTGGGTCAGACCCCTCCTTTGGACGAAAGTTGAGGGGTGGGGGGAGAGAATAAACAGAGAGCTTGAAAAACAGAGCTGGCAACGGATGTTTTCAGCCTGAAGAAGGGTTCCAAATGTCACATATTCCTTTTTTCCAGAGATGCTGCCTGACCCACTGAGTTCCTCCATTTTGTGTCTATCTGAGGTTAAGTATGGTGCGGTACTGGATAATGGTGTCAATTATTCCACATTTCCATGTATTTTATGACCATCTGGCTCAATCCCTATTAATTTTCATTCTCCTCCAACCTCCTTCCTGGGGCCATACTACTCTAAATCAAGCGGTTCCTTTTTTCACCTAACTTTGTCTGTGGTTATCTCTTGCCTCAACAAGGAACTACATCTTGATTGCATTATCTCCATATTAACTCTGCTATGTTGCTGCTATTTGGTGATGTCCAATTATGCTGACAGTTTTTAAAATAATAAGACAAAATAGCCGACACGGATGGGTTGGGCTGAATGGCCCATTCTCTGCTGTATGACTCTGACTCTTACTGTAAATGTTTATACTGAAAGAAATGAAGTTTCAGTGGGACTGCACTGAGTTCTCAATCTTAAAATATGAACTCTGCTCTAAGTTCTGTAACTTAGGTGGGATATAGAGGCAAATAAAGCACTCTTTAGTTAAGTTTAGAGATACAACGCGGCCCATGACCTCAGCCCACAGATCCTGTGCCGAGCAGTGATCCCCGCATACTTGCACTATCCTACACACAATAGGACCATTTACAATTTTACCAAAGCGAATTAACCTACAAACCTGTGCACCTTTGGAGTGTGGGAGGAAACCGGAGCACCCGGGGGAAACCCCACGCAGGTCACGGGAAAAACATACAAACTCCGTACAGACAGCACCTGTGGTCAGGATCGACCCCCGGGTGTCTCGGGTGCTGCAAGGCAGCAACTCTACCACCCTAGTGAGGCCAGAAGTTCAAGCTTCACTATTTTGCTGTAAATTGGTGAATTAGTGTTATGCTCAACAAGTTAGAGATGAAGCTTTTACTTGATCACCATAATTAAATGATCGTAATAAATAATTAATCATAGTCTATCTTATTTATATCTTTTAGGATCTTAAATGGTGATCTAGAAAATAAACATGATGTCTTTTTCAGGTTCTGATCATTCTTTAATGCTTGAAGATTCAGTACTATTGTGCTCATTCATTACTGATCCATACTGTGAACATGCATTGATCAAATGCACTCTTCTTTATAGTTCAATTTACTGGAAATGTTCTTACTGGAATGAAGTCAAGGAATATAATGTTGACCCTGTTATCTACATAGAGTATAAACTGACGTGTTAAACAAAGATTCTCAAACTAAGGTTTATTAGCACACTCGAGTCGATCAGTCTTTATTAGCACTCAAGTTACGTGGATATGCCCGTGTACAATTCATTTCCTATAACTCCACACTGTTATAACTTGTCACTTACTGCACTAAATCACAAGACTGATGGCCTGGATTTAAATATTACCCACGCATGGTGAACTGGCCAGGCTTTCTACAATGAGGGTTGTAATCTTGGGTTCCAAACTCCAGGTCTGTCTTATAATGATTGTTGGGGGGGTATCGCCTGATATCCCCTCCTTTATGCTGTTTCTTCTGATCTTCCAGAAGGTTTGTTGATGCTCCCTTGCTCAGTACCGTCATGAATCTGAAAGTCATTCATTCATTGATCAGGTAAACAAGATGCACATTCCCTATTCCATTAATTTAGCAACCTGGCCTGCCACTGATGTTGGGTGACCTTTCACAATCGGCTTTATGGCTATCTGGTCCCACTTCCTCTTTTCACCAGGCAGGAGAGTTCATATAAAGGGACCATACAAATTGATGAATATATAGTTAGGATTGTTTGGTGACCAATACCACAAAGCATATATTGGAATATTATTATTTCTTGACACTGCTAATTCACACTTGTAACTTTGTGTATTTCAGTCATTTTGGAAAAACAGATACGTATTCCACGCTCCCTCTCTGTCAAAGCTGCAAGTGTATTGAAGGGATTTCTTAATAAGGTATTTAATTCTGACTGGTTTTATTTCCCATTTTATAGTAGATCCTTCCAGAAACATAAAACAATGACAACTTGCAAATACCATTTTATTCATTATATATCTTTTTATTGAAAAAATATATTGAACCACTGTGTGGTGATGGTAGTGCCCAAGGACTGAAAATGGAAAATGTTGTAGCCATGTTTTTGAAAGTATGTGATGATAAACCCAGTAACAACCAATTTCTCCAGTCTCCCTCTCCCCTCACTTCCCTGTGCCCCACCTGGATGTGCGCGCACACACACACCGCACACACATACACACACATACACATATTTTTCTTCCTTCCTGACTTCACAATTAGCTCCTCTTCCATCCTTATCTCACTTGCAACTCTGGTCTTTGACCGACCAACCCCCTCAGCTGTATCCACCTATAATCTGCCAGACTTTGGTGTACCGTCAACCCAAAATACTGCTGTCCATTTCCCTCCACAGATGCTGCTTGACCCACCGAGTTCCTTCAGCACTTTGTGTTTTACATCAGCCAGTTTATCTTGGGTGGGGCAATTGTTAAAACTGGTAATTAGGAGGAAAATTAGCCATCACATGGACATAAGGCTTGATTAGAGAGAGCTAGATTTTTTTTTGAAAGCAAATACTTTCTCGGATAATGTGGGTTTGTGATGTTGATATTTGTTGATTACATTCAACCTGAGGATAGGCTTCTCACTCGATTCCTGGAAAGGCCAGTGTTCTCCATTACTTAAGCAGCTGCTTAAATTCTAAATACTGTTTGCTTTCATTGATCCTCCACTATAATCTTACCGATTTTTGCTTTATTCCAGGATCCAGCAGAGCGACTTGGATGTCACCCACAGACGGGATTCGCTGATATCCAGGGGAATCCTTTCTTCCGCAACGTAGACTGGGACTTGGTGAGTTTGGAAGGAATTCTCTTCAAAATGATGTGCTAGATGGTGCAACCAAATTATCACTTTTCCTTATTTATTTTTGGTACTTGTATTCACTGTAGAATGGTCATGGCGTGAATGGAAGCTGTTTGGCCCATCATGTACTGGTTGGGCCTCTACCAGAGAGGGTCTCCAGTTCCACCCACCAACCTTTTCTCTTTACTTTAGACTTTGGAGATACAGCGTGGAAACAGGCCCTTTAGCCCACCGAGTCCATGCCGACCTGCAATCACCCTATACGCTAACACTAACCTTTTCACTCGGGACAATTAGGATTTTTTTTTATCGAGGCCAATTAACCTACAAACCTGCACGTATTTGGAGTGTGGGAGGAAACCAGACCAGAGAAAACCGGGAAAAAAATCAGGGTAGCCTGCCTCAGCTAACAATTAAATCATTGGGGTACAGGATGGGAATACATCTTGGATCCTTTTAGGCTTGCCACTACACTGCTGTACTGATAGAAAGCAAGGAGTGCTGGTAAAGGGAAGGAAGATCCATCTTCTATTTCTCTTGGGTTAGATATTCTGATACATGAAATGGCTGCAGCCTAACTTTCAGCCAAATCTCGCGCATGTCCCGCGTCAACGTCCTCTGGATAGTGTTACCAATCTACATGCCTGCATCGTGACATTCCTGGCTGGCAGGTATGCTGGTGTGCATGCACGTATGATGGCGACATGCATGGGCGTAAACTGCCGACGCACATATGCAGAGGTTAACTGTTCGGGATGGTTCAAAACCCATAAGTAAAAGTCAGAAGGTCCGACTCTTATGCACCAAAGCAATGTATGAAAAGCAGAAGTTCTGATCTCTGAGTGTGTTAAGATCTTTTCCAAGGCCTTGTCAGCGAGAGTTTGAAGGCATTTTAAAGAACAAAGCATCTGAATTAGCCCATGAGGAAGTTCACACATAACTCTTCAGTGGAGAAGGGAAGTGAGATTTCAGTCGGCTGACAAATGAGGGAACACTGCACTGTAACCAGTGCATTTGTATAATTCCGCAATTATGCTTTATAATAATGTGCCTGTTGCTGAGTGTGCCAACCTGCAGAATAATCCCCTAAATCCAACTCTGCTGATCCAACTCTGCTGATCCAACTCTGCTGAAGCTGAGGAACTAGATTCTGCAGCAGTGTTACTATTTCCACCGAAAATGTTAGGGGATTTTTTTTTAACCATACAACAAAGTTTGTGATCATCTTTATTTGTCTAGTTCAGGGGCTTCTAAGCTTTTCAGCATGAGGGCCACATTATATATTTGGCACATTTTTGCGGGCCGTAGAAAAAAAAAATGTCACACACAATGCGCACACACACACACACACACACACACACACACACACACACACACACACACACACACACACACACACACACACACACACACACACACACACACACACACACACACACACACACACACACACACACACACACACACACACACACACACACACACGCTCCCTCACACTCTATCTTTAGAAACATAGAAATGAGGTGCAGGAGCAGGCCATTCGGCCCTTCGAGCCTGCACCGCCATTCAATATGATCATGGCTGATCATCCAACTCAGTATCCCGTACCTGCCTTCTCTCCATACCCCCTGATCCCCTTAGCCACAAGGGCCACATTTAACTCCCTCTTAAATATAGCCAATGAACTGGCCTCAACTACCCTCTGTGGCAGAGAGTTCCAGACATTCACCACTCTCTGTGTGAAAAAAGTTCTTCTCATCTCGGTTTTAAAGGATTTCCCCCTTATCCTTAAGCTGTGACCCCTTGTCCTGGACTTCCCTAACATCGGGAACAATCTTCCTGCATCTAGCCTGTCCAACCCCTTTATCTCCCTCTTTCTCTCACACACACACACACACACAAGCACTGTGATCACCTTCAGGCATATTAACAAAGACCCATGCATGCATAATGCTCACCCATCGGGCACATACACACACACACACACACACACAGAGCCGGCTACTGATCCGCCAATCTACACAGGACTGGCGAGAAAGAGAGAGATGGGGAGGAGAAAGAGAGGGGGAGGAGGGAGAGAGAGGGGGGAGAGTGAAAGGGGAGAAAGGAGGGGAGGATTCCTCTGGCCACGACGGCACGCGTTGACAGAGACCCGGTCTAAGGGTCCAGGTCAGTGTGGCGTACCAGAACGGGAGCTGTTCATGGGTCATCCTCGGGGAGGAAGATCGCTACACATCTACCCTGCTGCAACTAGCTCCCCGTCCGTCCACCCCCTCGCTCCCCACCCCGCGCTACCACCCCACACAACTCGCCATTGCAACACAGGAGCAATGGCATGGTGGTGCAGCGGTAGAGTTGCTGCCTTACAGCGCCAGAGACCCGGGTTCCATCCTGACTACGGATGCTGTCTGTACGGAGTTTGTACCTGCGTGGGTTTTCTCTGGGTGCTCTCGTTTCCTCCCACACTCCACGTTTGCAGGTTAATTGAATTTGTCCTGAGTGTGTAGGATAGTGCTAGTGCGTACGGGCATTGCTTCGATGTTCCAAAGAGCCTGTTTCCACGATGTATCTCTAAAGCTGCGTTACCACAGAACCCGCTAAATAGCCCGCCGCACGGAACGTGTTAATAGCTTTCTGCTTGCCGGATAAAATCTTGTGGCGGGCCGGGTGTGGCCCGCGGGCTATAGTTTGGAGACCCCTGGTCTAGTTTATCACATGTACCAAGATACAGTGAAACGTTTTTTTGTCGTATGCTATTAGTGGGTGGCATGGTGATGTAATGATAAAGCTGCTGCCTTCCAGAGCCAGAGACCCAGGTTCGATCCTGACTATGGGTGCTGTCCTTACGGAGTATGCGCTTTCTTGGTGGGCCCATGTGGGTTTTCTCCAGGTGCTTTGGTTTCTACCCACATTCCAAAGACGTGCAGATTTGTGGGTTAATTGGTTTTGTTAAAAATTGTGAAAGTTTTGTGTGTGTAGGATAGTGCTAGTGTACGAGGATTGCTGGTCTGCACAGACTCAGTGGGCCATAGGGCCTGTTTCCACACTGCATCTCTTAACTAAACTATTCAGTCAGTCGGAAGACCATACATGATTACAATCAAGCCGTCCTCAGTGTACAAACATAAGGGAATAATGTTTAGTGCAACAAAGTCCAGTAAAGTCTAATTAAACATAGTCGGAAGATCTCCAACCAGGTTGAAGGTGGGTCAGGACCGCTCTCTAGTTGATGATGGGATGGTCCAGTTGCCTGATAACAACTGGGAATAAAGTGTCCCTGAATCTGGAGGAATGCATTTTCACATTTCTGTACCTCTTGCCTGAAGGGAGAGGGGCAAATACACTTAATTTAGTGTCTGTGTAGTTCTGTGGAAACAATGAATGCTGACCATAGAAATTTATGGTACAGAAGGCAATTTGTGTAATTGGAAATGGAGCCCTCTAGGCTATAGTATTTTCCAGCTTTTGGACTACAGCTCTTCAAACGGTCAATCAAGCATGTAGGTTTCTATTTCCATCATCCTATTAAATGGTAAGTTACAGTCTCCTGCTACTGTTGGGAGTTTAAAAGCTTTCCTCGTTCCCCAATAAACCTTCTGCCAATTGACTTAATTTTTGGCTCGTGTGAAGTGACGACAAAAATGACGTTTTTTATTTGTCTTCACTAAGTCTCATAAGTTGACACTCCATTAAATTTCCCCACCAATCGTCTTTTCCTGAAGAATGCAGCATCATTCTAGTGCACGAAGAATAGAACGCTGGAAAATCTGTGTCGGGCAGCGTCTGTGGAGGAAAAGGTGCAAGTCAAGGTTTTGGGTGGAGTGTGTCTGGGCTGAGAGGGGATGGGGAAGATGGCTGGTGTATAGTGGGAGAGAGTGAGGCGAGGCAGAGGCTGATAGGTTCCATCTATCTATCACCTTCCAGTTATTTCCATCCTCCTCAAACTGTTTCCTCTGCCCATCATCCCCCTACCTGCCTCTCTCACTCCCCTTCGCACTGCTACATAACTACAATTGTTCCTCCTCAGTCCTGGTGCATTGTCTTGACTCAAAACGTCACCTTGCACCTTTTGCCCTCTCAGATGCTGCTTGACTTGCTGAATTCTTCCAACGTTCTGTTTTATGTTCTGCGTTCCACAATTTGCCATCCTTTTTGACATTGATCAAACAAGTTTAAGGGAACCTCCCCTAAAGGTGTGGAATATTGGACATTCTCGGCCCGGGCACCAGGGAAGTGCAGCATCATCCTGGCTTCTCGTCTGTCTATTCCTCCCTCATTATTGAGTCACTCGCCACCTTTGCCCTTGAATTTTGCTCTTCTCCCTTGTGCACCTGAGCCCCAAACAGTGCCGGCAACATATCCCCAGAAGTATATTGAAGTAAACCACCACTTATCTCCCCCACATTCCCCCCCCCCCCTCACTATTATGCCCCATCTGTGACCCACATTTATTTTGCCTCCATGCTACTCTCCCACCCTCTCCTGCAACTTTTTTCACTCTAGCTTCACAATCCGCAACTCTTTAATCCTGTCTTACACCTTCTGCTCTTATCTCTGGCCTTTGCTCCAATCGGCTGGCTATCAAAAACTCCCCTCGCCTGTGTTCATCGTCGCTGACCCATGTTCTCCAGAGATACTGCCTGGTCCATTCAGTTACTCCAGCTTTCCACCACTTTGTGTTCTTTTTGACCATTTACACCCACTCCCTGCTGTTTTCCAACACAGTTGTTTCACAGAGCAATACTACTGCGATCAGACTGAATGTGGCCACATAATTGACCGAGAAAGCAATTTAATTGAGCAGAGAATTAAACCGTTTTTTTAATTCTGCTAATCTAGATGGAACAGAGACAGATCATCCCACCTTTCAAGCCACATATTTCTGGTGAATTTGGACTTGACAACTTTGACTCCCAGTTCACCAATGAACCTGTTCAGCTAACTCCAGACGATGAGTAAGTAACATAGTCGTTTGTTCTCTATAAGAATCAAATTGTTTCATTGATTGAAAGATACAGCATGGTAAAGGGATTCTTCAGCTCACCGAGCCCACGCCAATCATCGATCACTCGTTCTATGTAGAAACGGGGAACTACAGATGCTGGTTCACCAAGGAAAGACACAAAATGCTGGTCCATTTCAGCAGGTCGGTCAGCATCCTGGAGAACATGGTAGATGACGTTTTGGATGCTGCCTGACCCACTAACCACTTCAGCATTTTGTGTCTTCCCAAACTAATTCTATGTTATCCCACTTTCTCATCCACTCCATAAACACTGGGGCAATTTTAAAGAGGCTAATTAATCTACAAACCTGCTCGTCTTTACTATGTGGGAGAGAACCAGGAAGAAACCCACGTGGACACTTAGAACGTGCAAACTCCACACAGAGATGGCACCCAATGCCAGGATTAATCCTGGCTCCCCGGTGCTGTGAGAGAACGGCTCCACTGAGCTGCCCCAAGACGTTGCTCATCTTAGATTGGTGAGCAATGAATTAAATTCTGCCCCTACCCTAAACTATGAACATTTTGGCCAGCTAAAGTTGTTATACCTTCATCAAGATACATTATTTGTGCCTTTAGTACTTCCATTGGCCTTGGTTTGTATTCTAATTAGAAATATGTTGCAAAGGAAGTGAAGAAGTTTCAATTATATTTTGAACAGCTGTTGCACTGGCAGCCTCTCAAATGGCACATAGAACAGGAACATTCGTATAGTTTTTGAACTAGATTTGTTCGAAAAAATATTTAAGTAACTTTAACATGAGCTTTAGTAGTCATTCAGTTTAAATGAGGCTTCTGACCCGAAACGTTGCTTATTCCTTTTCTCCAGAGATGCTGTTGACCCTCTGAGTTACTCCAGCATTTTTAGTCTATTTGCAGTTGCAAATCCAATCCACATTTTCAATATGGATTGGATTAATTCAAAGTTCAGTGAGTGTTGCTTGCTTAAAAACTTTGTGTCAGGAAGAAGCCCCTTGGCTCAATGATGCAAATATTGTTCCTTCTCAGAGATAACCTGTCAGTTCAATATCTTGCCGATTCCCAGTAGCTATTCATGTATAGTCTTTTCTCTGACTGGATAGTACACAAAAGCTTTTCACTGTACCTCTGTACAGTGGGTGGCAAAGTGGAGTTGCTGCCTTATAGCGTCCAAGATTCGGGTTCGATCCTGACTGCTGGTGCTGTCCATATGGAGTTTGTACGTCCCCCTCATGACCGGTCGATTTCTGTCAAAAAGCAAACCCTGCCCCAGTAGCATTTTTGGTCATGTGGGTAATCATTTTTATTTCAAGGCGAGAAGAAAATGTCACTTGAAGCAAACCACAAAGACTGGTGGAACTCGGTGGGCCAGGTAGATGGATAGACAAAGGCTGGAGATGAAAAGGGTGACAAACAGACTAAAGAGACAAAAGGTTGCAGCTAATGCGAGAAGGGCATGAAAGAGCAGTGAATTGTAAAGCCAGAGGGAGGGATATAGGTGGAAGGGAGCGGTGAGAAGTTTGGGGGGGGGGGGGGGGGGGTAGTTTGAGAATGGGTGCGCACTGGGTTAGGGAAAGAATTGGGGTGAGGGGGGGGTGGGAGAAAATGGATAGGATAGGAGAAATTGGAGCCCTTTAGGGTGGGGTGCACCTTAGCTTTTCATCATCATCTCCCTTTGCTGGTGTCAGACTGTCCCAGTTGTATTATTTATCTTTTACCTCATTCTCCCTGACATCTCTCCCTGCTGCAGCCAGTCTGATTAACATACAGACAGATGGCCTGCTGCCAGATAATCTGCTAATTCTTCACTGCAGTTTCTTGCAAGCTGATGCTGCAGTTGTCCATAAAAGGTTGCAATGCAGAGAAAATGGTTTCTTGGCAGATCTGAGCAGTAACAGATTTACTGTAAACATGATCTTTCTTTAACCCCCAGAAGTGATGATTAAAATAAACTACCTGATGTACAGGAAGAAAAAAAATTGTGTCCACAGCCTAGACTGGCACAATATGGATTATGTGCAAGATAAACACATAAACACAAAGTGCTGGAGTAACACTGGGGCAGGCAGCATCTCTGGAGAATATGGATAGGTGACATTTGGGGTTTGGACCTTTCTTCAGACACTGAAGTCTTTAATCTGACAAAGGCTCCTGACCCAAAAACGTCACCTATGCATTTTCTTCCGAGGCGCTGTCTGTCCCATGAGCTACTACCAACATTTTGTGTCTTTCTTTGGTATAAACCAGCATCTGCAGTTCCTATTTTATTATGAATTATGTCCAGACAGATAAGGCATTATGTACGGCAGAGACATTGTGGGCCAAAGTGCCTGTTCCTGTGCTGTACTCTTCTGTGACGGAAAACATTTTATTCCCAGTAGTACATGAGCACTAAATTAATGACATGACCCTCGTAGCTCATTATAGCAATTTGTCACGGCCCTGGGTTCTGATCTTCCTTCTGTTTCCGTAGGGACGCTGTAAAGAAGATCGACCAGTCAGAATTTGAAGGCTTCGAATACATCAACCCGCTCCTGATGTCGGCTGAAGAATGTGTCTGAGTGGCTGACGTCCGCGCGCTATTGGACCTGTGCCTCCAACCCTTGCATGTGGAAGAGTTGAAAACAACAAATGCCTTGCTTCAATCGCCAAAGCCTTTCCACTCTGCAGCTGACCGTCTGAGAATGCTCAACCCAATTCTTGCCCTAAAAAAAGGGGGGATGAGTGCCTATAATTATCTCACCCTGCATAACTGTAAGATGCAGCTTAACTTTCCGAGAACTTGCCCTCTGCAGTTGAGAGACAACCTCTCTTCCCCCCCCCCACCGCCCCCAAATAAGTCCTATTGACACTAAATAGGTGGATAGTTTTACGTGTGAAGAGCAAGTGCTGTCTTAACATACCTAAGAATGATAGGGTTTTTTAAACCATGGAGAGAGGTTTGGGTGGAAAGTTGACTATCCTCATGGTGTTACAGTAAACCTTGTGTCCGTGATCTAAAGGCATTGCTTTCTTTCCTCCTCCTCCCCCCCCCCCCCCCCCCCCCAACATCTCCATCAGCCTGCTGCTGGTGGTATTGCTCAGGGAGATGGCAGCTGTGGCTATGGCTAAAACGCTCCTGCAGGTTCAACATTGCTCTTATTTGCTGAAAAAATGCGTCTGAAGCTGGGATGAGTATAGCATTTCGAGCATCTTGTACCTACTGGCTTGATGCCAGCAAGGAAATGTACAGAAATACATTTGTCGAATAGCTTACAGCATTTATTTAGTTAATTGTTAGGTTATAAGTTATCATGTTTTTTGGGGGGGAACCACATAAATGAAAACCATAAAAGAAAAGTGCACAAATATACTGTGACTCTACGTGTCTGCACTGCTGTGAAATATGTCTTTTTTTATTTTTACAAATATACAAGGATGAAATTGTAATTCTACACCATAGTGCATCGATTGAGATTGTCAATCCTGCCACTTTGAAACCAAGTCTCTGGGATTATGAGCTGGTTAACAGACAATTGGGGGTTGGGGATTGCTTTATTATACTGAAGTGGCTAAAATGGCCCATCATTCATTGTAGTATCTTGAGCTGATATCTCGAACACCACACATCTTTTTTAGGAGCTGTTACTGTCATGTTTAATTGCCCAAAAAACAAACGTACGTGTTCTCATCCACTGGATGGAGACTTAAATCGACATTTAAATATTATTCACGCACAGTTGACATTGTATACATTTGAATTTTTGCCTTCTCTTGCCTCATTAAAGAGTCAAATTTAGCTTCGTCCAATAAACAAGGCATGTCTCCTGAGCAAAGATTCTGATAACTAGCAACTTTATTTGACCATTCCCCATCTTTCAGATTTAACCTGTTTTGTGCAAAATGAAAGTTTCCTATCTCATAAGAAAGCTGTTACATTTGATAAATTGTTATTAATATATTGAAGATGCATCCTGTTACATTTTCTGAGCTTTATTCCACAACTCTGCAGTTAATTGAACAGATTTAGTATAGTTGTGGTGTTGCAGAAAACTGTTGCGTTTTCATTTATCCAACAATATTTTAATTCTTTCTGTGGTGCGTCTGGTTTTGATTTTGTTTTTCAAAAAATCGTGATGAATTTGTAAAAGAAATTATACATCTGTTCCTCTTCTACAGATTTGCAGTATTTGTTAAATTATACGGTGGTGTTGACTTCTGTTTTGTCTTCAGTTTGCAAGGGTTACATTCAATATTTGTTGTTAATTGGTGGCACTCCTTCTGATAGAGGACACCCCTCAAAAGCATTTAAAATGGAGGTCCATTGCCTCCCCGTGTCTCTTGTTAATCTGCTTTGAAACCTGCTTTTAGTCTGGCTAGAATTACATGTTGGAATACGGACCATTCCCGACATAGAAAAAATGATTTATCGTGAAGACAAGAGACTGCGGATGCTGCCACCTGGAGCAAAAAACAAACTGCTAGAAGGACTTTGGGTCAGACAGCATCACGGTGGTGCAGCGGTAGAGCTGCTGCCTTACAGCATCAAAGACCCGGATTCGATCCTGACTATGGGTGCTGTTTGTACAGAGTTTGTACGTTCTCCCTGTAACTGCGTGGGTTTTTACCGGGTGCTCCAGCTTCCTCCCACACTCCAAAGGCATACAGGTTTGTGGGTTCATTGGCTTCAGTAAATTTATAAATTGTCCCTAGTGTGTAGGATTGTGTTAACTTACGGGGTGATCGCTGGTCGGCATGGACTCAGTGTGCCGAAGGGCCCAACCCGAAACGGCGACTGTCTATTTCCATGTTCAGATGATGCCTGACCCATTGATGTCCTCTTGCAATTTGTTCTTTGCAACTGATTTATAGTGATGAACCAAAATTACTTTCTGTTTCTTGAGATTCAGGAAATGTGAATAACATTTTGGGAAATGTGTTCCATTATTCCATCCTTTTTTCTGTTAACATGAAACAAAAACTGTCCCATTACAGCTAATGAAACATGTTAGGATTTTGGGATTTCATTTTGTATTTTCCTTTCTTTTATAATAAACTGGATTTGTTTTTGATGGCAGTAAAGATCTGTGATAATTAATGTAAAAAACTGCTTTTAATGCGCAGTTCTCCAGTCCAGGCATTTAATCGGTGCAAATGGCCAACTTTCCAGATTGTTACTCTTCAGCAAGCCACAGAGCCTCTTGTAACTGCTGTTTAGTGATCTCCACCCTTTGTGGGTGCCGTGGTAACACTCACAGTATTTTCTGTTTATTGCAGAAGTTGTCTGGCATTAGGACTTGCACTGTCGTTGAACTTCCTGTTGTCAAACCAAGTGTCTTAACAAAGTATGGTGTTGCTGTGCAAGATGAGAATTTTTGGATTCCTTAACTCTTTCCCCAGCCTGTTGCTCAAGATACCAATGTGTACTTTAGTCACCTGTGGCAGAATGGGGTGGCAGAGTGGTGCAGCCGTAGAATTGCTGCCTTACATTGCCAGAGGCCCGACTTAGAACTATACTATGGGTGCTGTCTGTACATTCTCCCTGTGACCGAGTGGGTTTTCTGCGGAAGCTCTGGTTTCCATCCACACTCCAGAGACATACAGGTTTGTAGTTTAATTGGCCTTGGTAAAGCTTGTCTCTAGTGTGTAGGATAGTGCTACTGTACAGGGTGATCGCTGGTCGGCACGTACTCGGTGAGCTGAAGGGCATGTTTCGGTCCTGTATCTATAAAGTAAAGGATGCGATGTGTGTTGAAGGCCTGTCATTGCCAAGACGTAAGCCAGCACTCTTGTATGAATTTGGCCTGGTCACTCGAATACTTATTTCCTCAGGATGCTTAAAACTCATCATCTTGTCTGAATTAATTGACCTTTCAGTAACGTTCATTGCCAAGGGAGTGCACATTTAATTCTTGGACTCCATTTCTTAAAAAAATACCAGCTACCTGGGCACCAGGAGGGGGGTGAGACTTGACCACGGGTCAGAACAATAAGACCCAGAAGCTGCCGAACAGGTTTGCAGGAGAATTCCTAAATAATAATTTAATTGTGTACACGTGTCAAAAGTAAAAGTGAGTTTGGTTGTTAAAAAATTCAATAATCTTAAACTTCAAATACAATTGTTAGTAAAACAAAATAGTGTAGGGTTTAAAATGGTATATAGACATTAAAATATTTAACTTTTCCCTGTATTGTCCTTGCCTTTCCCCTTAGAAGATTGAGTTGAGGTGGAAATTTGGTCTTGTAGAATATTTGATGAAAATATTGAATCTGGTTGATATTTTCACATAGTGTTGCCACTATTCCCTGCATTTAGAAATGGGGAGCTTTGTGACACTGCAGGTTATCCTATGTGTTTGATAACCACATGACATCAGTTCTTTTCAACAGGGCAAATATCCCTTTAACTGGCTTGAGCAGTGATCTTAGAAGAAAATTTACCTCTAATTGGGGGGAAATGCCTTTATAGTCAAAAGCACAGTACGACAATACAAATTTTCAGTGCCAATGCTCCTGTTACATTAGGAAGATGAGTTTTATTTTATTGCGAGTTGTTAAAGGTCGAACATGGATATAAAGTGCTTGAGTAACTCAGCAGGGCAAGCAGCATCTCTGGAAAATGTGGATTGGTGATGATTGGGTTGAGACCCTTCTTCAAACCAGTCTGACCGAAACATCTTAAATTCATGTTCTCCCGAGAGCTGCCCGACCCGCTGAGTTACTCCAGCATTTTTGCCTCTTTTGTAAACCAGCATCTGCTGTTCATCATTTCCGCTGTTATTCCTAGAACCATGGTCAATTATTGCATTTTGTGGAATAACTGCATAAACGAGCCTTTTTCTGTCTCTATTCCATCTCCTGTATTTCCACAGATTTACTTAACCGTCAGTATACATAGTATTGAAGTTCCTTCATCCCTTTCGCTTTCACTGAACTGCTTTCACATGATCCACCATAGCAATGTCTCATTCCCAGCTAAACGCTTTAAGCAGGTGATGGTAGATGCTGGAGTGTCACCATTGTCGGGTTGCCTATTTCAGTGAAATTATAGGGTCTGGTAGACGTGCGCCGCAGTGGAGGTGTAAAACTCCAGGGAACTACAAGATATTGTTGTTGGGAGTAGAGGTAAATTGTAAATTCTGACTGTTTATCCCATTCAGGGTTGGACCGACTGCAGTTTTTGAGCTTGGGCCCTGTGAGCATGGGCTTTGTGCACGACACAAACAACATAAGCTGATTTGATCTGAAATGCTCCAAGATTATTGAATTTAAGTCATCTAGAGTTTTGTCACTTAGTATTGGGACTTGTATTGGCATTGAATTAATTTGTGATCAACAGTTTATTTGCAAAAGTATTCCCTCACACAAGCAAGGTCAGCCACTCTGATGCATATCCTCTCTCAGCATCTTATTTAACTTTGAATAGTTGAATTGTTTGATAAATAATTCTTTAGAGTGATAATTATTCTGAATGTTGTCATTAATTTCCACTATCTGTCCTCTACTGAACCTTTAAGATTAACTTGGAAGTAATCCGAATTAATTGTATTTAATATTTCATTTGCTTTGATGTGCTGAGCAGCCTTGGTGATAGTGTGGAAGGTTCCTCAAGATATTGGGGGTTTAATGGGACAGTTGAAATGTTGATGTCTTTTGATGTAATCTGTGTGTGCCAAACTGCTGTTATCGATTGTTTTGGGTTTGTCTTCAGAAATGGGTTGGAATTTTTTTGTTGCTTTTGTTTAGAAAATAGAAACATAGAAATTAGGTGCAGGAGTAGGCCATTCGGCCCTTCGAGCCTGCACTGCCATTCAATATGATCATGGCTGATCATCCAACTCAGTATCCCGTACCTGCCTTCTCTCCATACCCCCTGATCCCCTTAGCCACAAGGGCCACATCTAACTCCCTCTTAAATATAGCCAATGAACTGGCCTCAACCACCCTCTGTGGCAGAGAGTTCCAGAGATTCACCACTCTGTGTGAAAAAAGTTCTTCTCATCTCAGTTTTAAAGGATTTCCCCCTTATCCTTAAGCTGTGACCCCTTGTCCTGGACCTCCCCAACATCGGGAACAATCTTCCTGCATCTAGCCTGTCCAACCTCTTAAGAATTTTGTAAGTTTCTATAAGAGGGTTCTTTAATGGGATTTGATTGAATTCTGCATTGATTTCTAAAATCTACACCAGGACGGCACGGTGGCACAGCGGTAGAGTTGCTGCCTTGCATCGTCAGAGACCCGGGTTCGATCCTGACTATGGGTGCTGTCTGTGCAGAGTTTTCACATTCTCCCTGTGACCGCGTGAGTTTCCTCTGGGTGCTCCAATATCCTCCCACACTCCAAAGACGTACAGGTTTAGGTTTATTAACTAGGAAGCACGTACTTGCAACCCTGTGCAGTGCCAGAACAAGAGATCAAAAGTGTATGCAGGCTAATTGTGCTGAATATACCTGGAGCTGCAGCTGTTGGTTTACTAAGAGAGAAAGTACTGCAGTAACTCAGCGGATCAGGCAGCATCTCAAGAAAGGTCCTGACCCGAAACCTATCCATGGTCTCCAGAGACGCTGACCCGCTGAATTACTCCAGAGTTGAAATGTTATTACACTGCATGCACATCTGTTTAGCTCTCAAGTTGTTCCATATCGCTTTGTGTAGATTATTGCTTTGAAATCTGCATGATCAGATCTTGTATCGGGGGTGGGTCCATAATTTGGTTTCTGTCTGTCGAAGTGAATCATTGGCTGACCAGCATATGGGATATTTTGGCCATTTAAAATGTGATCTGCTCTCCCAGTAAATGTCAATTTGTAACTCTCTTATCTTCCCATAACCTTTGGTTGCACATATTCTTTGATTCCACCTGTGACAGTCTCCGAGAATATTGAACCATTGGGAAGAACCATAAACGTCTACACATTGAATATACTGCAGTGGTTTTTTTAAATGTAATGAGGTTGAGTGATAAAGGACGCTCCTGTGAATCGAAAATTGCCTGTTCTGAATTTTGTTAAAAACCATAGTGTTCTGAAATGCCCTCTGTTGTATTTTGCTGAAATAACCTCTCTCCCCAATACAATGTTTATTTTCAAGGCATCTTTAGAAATTTCAAGGGCTGTTTCACCAGCTGCATGCGGGCGGCATGGTGAAGCAGCAGTGGAGTTGCTGTCTTGCAGCCCCAGAGACCCGGTTTTGATGCTGACTACAGGTGCTGGCTGTGTGATCCCGTGGGTTTTCTACGGGTGCTCTAGTTACTTCCCACATTCCAAAGATGTACGGGCTTTCTACGTTAATTGACTTCTGTAAAATTGTGTATGGTTGGTCGGCACGCACTCAGTGGGCCAAAGGGCCTGTTTCCACACTGTATCTCCAAACTAAACTATCTCGGATACCAGCGGGGGGGGGACCTTGGAATTACATAGTTTGCATCGACCCAGTAAAGATAGCACCAGTGGAAGCTTGTCTGAATCTTAACCTCTTTCAGTCTTATCACCCCACCCTCCGGGGGAATAATTATTGTGGAAATGAGGAAAATGTGTTGGAAATAACACATTTTTGATTGAAAGTTGAACTTCAATGATCAGCTGCCATCTAACGTATAACTTAATAAAGGGGGGAAACGCAACAGAACAGAATGCAAGTTTTATGTGGATATTGTAGTAATTTGTGACTGCATTGTAACTGGGGTAGGTGTGTATGTTGAAAGATCAATATTTTCCCCTCAAAATCAGGGTTGCATCACCTGTAGTTTCAGAACTAATAAAACTAAACATGCCATATTGATGTGTGTAGGAAGGAATTGCAGATGCTGGTTTATACTGAAGATAAACACAAAATGCTGGAATAACTCAGCGGGCCAGGCAGCATCTCTGGAGGAAAGGATTAGGTGACGTTTTGGGGTGGAATCCTTCAGAGTGAAATTACTCTGTAGAAGGGTTCCAACCTGAAACATTACCTATTCCTTCTACAGAGATGCGGCCTGACCTGCTGAATTACTCCACCATTTTGGATCTATCTGCTATATTGTAAATATGCCTTCGTTTTTCGTTTTTTTTTTTTAAGAGGTCAAGTTCCTTAAGTGCAGTTTTATTTCTGTGTATTTCTCTTATCAGCTGCCCTAATAAAGCACAAGTGAGCATTAAAGATTTGTTTTTAAGGAAACGTTCATAACTGCAAAGAGCATGTCATAACTTTAACATGGTGGGGTTTTTTTGTATGTTAAATATGTGAACAAAAAGGGATGATTCCTTGGAATAGACTGGTGGGGCTGTACTGTTAATATTTTCCATGAGACGCCATTATCTTCATTATATTTGTCCTTTCTGGAGACCTTGCACTTCGTCCTAATGATACACATATATCAATTTGTCATTTCTTGCAGCTGTGGTTTGGCCAACGTAATGGAATGTTGCACATCTTACATATTTTTTCTCTGTTTTCACTTTGGGATATGAAGTTCTGATTTTTTTTAAATTTTTAAATATTTGAAGTAGGGAAGACCCCACAACACATTTGTTCTTTGTTCTTTATACACTGGTTTAAAGATATTTTTGAAACCACTCTTTGGATGGTTGTAATTGGTACAGACTGTCTTGCATTGATGTGTGTGTGTGTGTATCTGTGTCTATGCTGCATATAATAACACTAAATGCCAAATGACATTTCCTTTCCTCAAACTGGGAGAATGTTCAATGGGTTTTATAAATAAAGATTTATGAAAGGTACTGTATTAAAATGGTGTCCTGTTTTCTATCGCACCTCAATAGAAACAAAGAGCTGCTGATGCTGGTTAATGCACAAAGAGACAAAAGTGCTGGAGTAACTCTGCAAGTCAGACACCATCTCTGGAGAGCATGGAGAGGTGACATGGGTCAAGAAGCAAAGAACTGTCTGAATGACTGAAGAAGGGTCCCACGTGAAATGTCGCCTATCTATGTTCTCCAGAGATGCTGCCTGCCTTGCTGAATTGCTCCAGCACTTTGTGTCTTTTTCTATCAAACCTTGCTAAGTGAATTCTTCAACTTCAGAAGTTCAGTGGTATTTCATTGTCACAAGCACCAAGGTACAGTGAATTTTCTTTTTACCATACAGTTCAGTAAAATTCTTATTACACATAAGCACAATCAAGTACAAGAGTGTAAGATGGTAGATTAAACTGGGGCAGTGCACAAGTGTCGCCATGTCTTTCAGCACTATCTTGTAACCTTCAAGTTAAGAGTTGTTAAAAATCTCGATGTTGTCGAGGCCTGAAAGTCCCACGGCAGCACTGGGTCGGAGTTGCAGATGTCATTCTGGCCAGGCGATGTAAATGTTTTCCACCACTGCAGGTCGCGTCCAATCCGTGTGCTCGGACACTTAGAGCAGCTCCTGTTCTAATCAAGCTTTTCCATCAATCATTTCCATGGCGTTCCAGAAACTTTAGCATCGCTGGCAAAAGCCAACATTTATCGCCTGTTAGGACACACAGAACCTTGTGTCTTCTTTTGTAAATCTGAATCTGCAGTTCTTGGTGTCTTCCATTTTTTAAATGTTGTTATGATAACTGCCTCCTCTACCTCCTCTGGCATCTGATTCCATATACCCAAAACACTCAGTGGAAAACTGTTGTCCTTCTTTCCCCTCTCACCTTAAAGCTATGACCTCTGGTTCTTGATTCCTCTACCCTGGAACAAAGACAGTGCAATAATCCTATCAATTCCTCTCATGATTTAATGCACCTCTAGAAGACAATAGGTGCAGGAGTAGGCCATTCGGCCCTTCGAGCCAGCACCGCCATTCCATGTGATCATGGCTGATCATCCCCAGGTAGACAAAAGTGCTGGAGAAACACAGCGGGTGCAGCAGCATCTATGGAGCGAAGGAAATGGGCAACGTTTCAGGCCGAAACCTTCTTCAGACTGCTCTGCAGTTAGAGAGGAGGTTGTGAAACTCTCCAGAGGGAGGAGGAGAACTTCTTCAAAGTAGGCATACCTTGAGGCGATTTCGCAGTGGAGTAGACAAAGTGTTTAAGAAGAAACTGCAGATGCTGGAAAATCGAAGGTAGACAAAATCAAAGCTAGATCATCCCCAATCAGTACCCCATTTCTGCCTTCTCCCCATCTCCCCCGACTCAGCTATCTTTAAGAGCCCTATAATCGGGGGAGGGGGGGGGGGCGCCATCGTGGGGCACGGCTGCTAGCTAGCAGCTGTCCGTCTTTTTCACTCTTTTTCTTTAATTTTTTAGTGAGTTTCAGTGTTTGTTTTTAGGAGGTCTAGACTTTTTTTATGTGGGGGGAGGGGGGGGGGAGGGGAAACTACTTTCTAGGTCCCTACCTGGTCGGAGAGGCAGCTTTTCTCCGGGCTGCACCGTCGACCCGTCCTCGCGGCCTACCAGCGGGCCTGGAGCGGCGTTTTCCCGAGGGGACTGCCCAGCACCCCGGCTTCGGCGGCGGCACAGCGCTGGAGCGCTATCGCGGAGTGGAGCGGGCGATGCCTTGCCTGGGTCGCCGCGCTGAAGCTCCGGTGAGCTGAAGACCGCCGATAAAAACATTGCGGAGCTGTGGGTCTCCGGTAAGGAAGCGGCCGTTCCAGGTGTCCCTAGCCGCTGAGAGGACTCTCCCGGCGCCGGAGCACCATCTCCCGGCGAGAACGGCCTGGAACATCGGGCCTCCGTGGAGGCAACTGTGGAGGCCTCAATTGGCCCGACTATGGGTGAACTGGGGATGGGGACTGGACTTTGTGCCTTCCCCCATAATGGTAACCATTGTGGGGGGGATGTTTCTATGTTAAAGATCCTTATTGTTCCGTTTCCAAGATGGCTGCCGGAAGGGAGAGTGAACGCTGGCGCAATTAGCTGCCGCTGCTCTCTCTTTGAATTGTGTATTGTTGATGTCTTTACTATTTTTTATTTATTTTTTTTGTCGTTATTTTTTGTTTTGTTTCATTCCGCTTACATGTTTTGTATTCTAATTTACTAAATTTTGTAAGGTGTCCTTGAGAGTCTTGAAAGGCGCCCATAAATAAAATTTATTATTATTAATATTATTATTATCTAGCTCTTGAAAGTATCCAGAGAACCAGCCTCCACCGCCCTCTGAGGCAGAGAATTCCACAAACTCACAACTCTCTGCGAAAAAGTGTTTCTTCGTCTCCGTTCTAAATGGCTTGCCCCTTATTCTTAAACTGTGGCCCCTAGTTCTGGACTCCCCCAACATCGGAAACATGTTTCCTGCCTCTAGCGTTTCCAAACCTTTAATAATCTTATATGTTTCAATAAGATGCCCTCTCATCCTTCTGAACTCCAGAGTACACAAGTGCACCCGTCAATGCTCCAACAGTGTACTGTACAGGGTGACCTCTGATAAGTGAGGACTCAGTGGGCCGAAGGGCCCGTTTCTGTGCTGTATCTCTAAATCTCCCCTCGGCTGCCAGTGGTCCAGAGAAAACATCCAAGTTTGTCCAAACTCTCCCCATACCTAGTTTTCCAATTCAGGCAACATGAATCTCCTCTGTGCTCATCTCATTTTCAACCATAGTCCTTGAGTCTTACAGCATGGAAACAGACCCTTTAGCTCAATGTTTCCTTGCCGATCAAGATGCCCCATCTAAATTGGTCCCATTTGGCCCATTTCCCTCTAAACCTCTCTTATCCATGTACCTGTCCAAATATATATTTTTTAATGTTATTGTACCTGCCTCAACCAACTCCTCCAGCAGCTTGTTCCATATATCCACCTCCCTGAGTGAAAAAGCTGCCCCTTGGGTTCCAATTAAATCTTTGACCTCTCATCTTAAACCTGTTGTTTCTTGTTCTTGATTCTAATATAGTGGCATTATTATATCGTTCAAGACATCGCTCCGTTATCTCTCTAGCCACTTAGGAGCAGCATGATATTAGGAGATTGTCGTTTTACGAATGTGAGCTCTTCACGAGACATTCAAAGCTTCTCGAAAGATAAATCTTCATAACACAGACTTTTGATTAATAGTTTCTTTATTGTTGAAGAAAAAGTAAGATATTCATCCAACCACCTTCTTAGACTTGTACACTTTAATCTTGGTCAAACTCCAGCATATCGCTTTTAAACATTAGAAAGCTCCTCATGTCTCGGCATAACTCCACATGGTCGAAGGATATTCCTTCCTACCATGTTGAGCTCCAAAACTAAAATAAAAAAATGATGCACCTCTATCAGATCACCTCTGAGCCTCCTGTGCTCCAGAGAATAAAGTCCCAATTTGCCCAACTCTCTGGCTTTCTCTGTACTCTTTCAAACTTAATGACACTGCCTTATCTTATGGGGAAACCAGAACTGGGCCGATACTCAAATGTAGTCTAACCAGTGTTTTGTAAAGTTGCACTGTAATGTCTGAATTGTAATATTCTTTGCCCTAAGCCAGGGGTCAGCAACCTTGTTCTGCATAGGGGCCTGGATGCATGTATGTGTGCGGATGGCGGGCCACATCTATTACGTGTACACATGAATCCCGCCCCGGATGGCAGTTGCACTGTAATGTCAAATCACGTGTTCACATCGATCCCGCAGGCCACATCTACCACGTGTACACATGGATCCCGCCCCGGATGGCAGGCATCAAATCACGTGTTCACATCGATCCCGCTCCTTCGTGGATGCCAGCCGGAACACTGGCCAAAGATCATAGAGTGGAGCAAGATACTCCACTATGCAAATTATGTGGCATCAAGGGCTGAGAGGCGATTTGGTTCAAAATCATCCCGGGCAGAGGGATTAAGGTGGAACGAGGTGTACTGGAGTTTGGGCTGTTTGATCTAATGTTTTGATTTCATTTCACAGTATTTTTCTTGTCACTGTCTTGTACAATCTGTATAATTTATGTAGAAGGAGCTTTAATCGTTTTTTATATGTGATTTGGTAAGCACCTGAACTGAAACGGGTCACGGGAGATACATAAACACTCAGTCCAAACCAATTACAAACCATCATCAATCCAAACCAATTACAAACCATGCAACGCCTCCACGGGGCTATATTCTACAGCGATACAAAGAGTACTTGTGAATAGACACAAAAAGCTGGAGACAGACAGCGACTCTGGAGAGAAGGAATGGGTGATGCTTCTGTCCGGGCTTGGTGGCTCCCCCAATGTGGCTTCTGGCCCGGGAGGCACCAGAGATGACGGAAGTCTGTGGGCTGGATGATTACAGGAAGAAAAAAAAACGCCTGCGAGCCGGATGATTTCGGGTTACGAGCTGCATTCGACCTGGGCAGCCGTAGGTTCCCGACCCCTGCCTTAAGCTCTGAAGGCGATCTACGCATTCGACTCTCACTATCCAATCCACACGTGATGCCACTTTCAGGGATCTATGAACTTGAAACCCAAGGTCCTTTAGTTCAGAGATACAATGTAGAAATATGCCCTTCGGCCCACTGAATCCGCACCGACCGGAAATCCCCATACTAACACTAAATACATACTAGGAACCACTTTTACAATTTAACCAAGCCAATTAACCTACAAACCTGTATATCTTCGGAGTGTGGGAGGAAACTGGAGCTCCTGGAGATTACCCACGCAGATCATGAGGAGAACATACAGACTGCACAGACAGCACCCGTGGTCAGGATGGAACGTGGGTCTCTGATGCAGTAAGGCAGCAATTCTACAGCTGCGCTGCCATGACGCCCTACATGACACATTATCTCACACATGTTGGGAATTAATTCCACGCTCCAACACTCCACCCATCTTGCCATCTGATCCATACCCTGCTGAGCCTTTGAAAACTCTCCTCACTCTCCACAACACTAACAGCTTTTGTGTTATCTGCAGACTTGATAATCTCACCTCCTGCATTCACATCCCAAGTTGTTAATACATTTCACAAACAAAGGTCCCAGCACTGATCCTCGAGGAATGCCAGAGGTCCAAGGCTTCCAGTCGGAGAAGCATCTTTCCACTGCTACCCCCTGCCTCTATCATCCAAGCCAGTGTGACTTGGATTCCGACAGACGAGGAGAACTTCTTCAAAGTAGGCATACCTTGAGGAGCTTTCGTGGTGGAGCAGACTAAATGGAGACAAAAGGAACCATTTGAGAGGTACGGACAGAGGTTTCTGCGGTAACAGGCAGGATTGAAGGATGGTGTGTTGCCTCCCTGGTGCCAGGATCCAGGACGTCACGGACCGATTGCAGAGCATCCTCAAGGGTGAAGGTGAGCAGCTGCAAGTGTTCGTGCATGTCAGCACAAATGACATCAGGAAGAATAGGAAAGACATTCTGCAGCTTGACTTCAGAGAACTTGGAAGAATGCTGAAAAGCAGGACCTCCAGGATGGTTATCTCTGGTTTGCTTCCAGTTCCTCGTGCTGGTGAGGGCAGGAACAGGGAGATAGGGGATCTGAATGGGTGACTGAGGAACTGGTGCGGGAAGCAGGGATTTAGATTCTTGAAATAACAGCATTCTGGCAGTTAGGTTTGCCACTGCTACACGGGCGGGTTTAAACTAAATAGTGGGGGGGAGGAGATATACTGGATATATAAGGATGGAGTTAAAGGGAAAGAGAGTATAAGAAAAGTTAAGACGCCAGAATTAACGGCAGAAAGCTCAGGAAGGGATAGGACAATATGGCTAAGTGAAATAGGAATCGATGTCAAAGGTGAGGGGAGTAGCTGTAATGGATTAAAGTATATATGAATGCACGAAGTATAAGAAATAAAGTGGATGAGCTTGAAGCTCAGTTAGAAATTGGCAAGTATGATGTTGTGGGAATTACAGAGACATGGGCTGCAAGAGGACCAGGGCTGGGAACAGAATATTCAAGGGTATACCTCCTATCGAAAAGACAGAGGGGGTGGGGTAGCTCTGTTGGTGAGGAATGAAATTCAGTCCCTTGAAAGGGGTGACAGAATCAGGAGATGTAGAGTCAGTATGGATAAAACTGAGGAATTGTAAGGGTAAAAATACCCTAATGGGAGTTATGTACAGGCCCCCAAACAGTAGCCTGGGTATAGGGTCCAAGTTGAATCAAGAGTTAAAATTGACATGTCGCAACGGTAAATGCTACGGTTGTTATGGAAGATTTCAACATGCAGGTAGACTGAGAAAATCAGGTTGGTACTGGACTCCAAGAAAGGGAGTTTGTGGAGTGCCTCCGAGGTGGATTCTTAGAGCAGCTTGTATTGGAGCCTACCAGGGAGAAGGCAATTCTGGATTTAGTGTTGTGTAATGAACCGGATTTGATAAGGGAACCCGAGGTAAAGGAGCCATTAGGAGGTAGTGACCATAATATGGTAAGTTTAATCTACAATTTAAGAGAGAGAAGGGAAAATTAGAAGTGTACAGTTGAATAAAGGGGACTATGAAGCCATGAGGGAGGAGTTGGCCAAAGTTGACTGGAAAGATATCCAAGCAGGGATGACAGTGGAACAACAATGGCAGGTATTACTGGGAATAATACAGAAG
Source organism: Leucoraja erinaceus (assembly GCF_028641065.1). Classification (NCBI taxonomy): domain Eukaryota; kingdom Metazoa; phylum Chordata; class Chondrichthyes; order Rajiformes; family Rajidae; genus Leucoraja; species Leucoraja erinaceus. The sequence continues at coordinate 22,886,134 of NC_073390.1, read as the reverse complement.
GTACAGGATCAGTTCATTCGAAAGAGGGGGAAAGATTCTAAGGGATAAGGGGCGATTGTGGCTGACAAGGGAAGTCAAGGACAGTATAAAAAATAAAAGAGAAGAAGCATAACATAGCAAAGAGGAGCGGTAAGCCGGAGAATTGGGAAACTTTAAAGGGCAACAGAAGATAACTAAAAAGGCAATACGGGGAGAAAAGATGAGGTAGGTACGAAGGTAAGCTCGCCATGAATATAAAGGAGGATAATAAAAGCTTCTTTAGGTATGTGAAGAAGAAAAAATTAGTTAAGACCAAAGTTGGACACTTGAAGACAGAAACAGGTGAATTTATTGTGGGGTCAAAGAAATGGCAGACGAGTTGAACAGGTACTTTGCATCCGTCTTCACTAAGGAGGACAAACAATCTTCCAGAAGTACTAGTGGCCAGAGAACCTAGGGTGACAGAGGAACTGAAGGAAATTCATATTAGGCAGGAAATGGTGTTGGGTAGACTGATGGGACTGAAGGCTGATAAATCCCCAGGGCCTGTTGGTCTGCATCCCAAGGTACTTAAGGAAGTGGCACTAGAAATTGTGGATGCATTGGTGACCATTTTCCAATGTTCTATAAATTCAGGATCAGTTCCTGTGAATTGGAGGGTAGCTAATGTTATCCCACATTTTAAGAAAGGCGGGAGAGAGAAAGCAGGGAATTATAGACCAGTTAGCCTGACATCGGTGGTGGGGAAGATGCTGGAATCAATTATAGTAATAGGATCGGTTCAAGTCAGAATGGATTTACGAAGGGGAAATCATGCTTGACTAATCTTCTGAAATATTTTGAGGATGTAACTTGGAAAATGGACAAGGGAGAGCCAGTGGATGTAGTGTACCTGGACTTTCAGAAAGCATTTGATAAGGTCCCACATAGGAGATTAGTGGGCAAAATTAGAGCACATGGTGTTGGGGGTAGGGTACTGACCTGGATAGAAAATTGGTTTGCAGAGACGAAACAAAGAGTAGAGATTAACGGGTCCCTTTCAGAATAGCAGGCAGTGTCTAGTGGGGTACTGCCTGGCTCGGTGCTGGGACTGCAGCTATTTACAATATATATTAATGATTTAGATGAAGGGATTAAAAGTAACATTAGCAAATTTGCAGATGACACAAAGCTGGGTGGCAGTGTGAACTGTGAGGAGGATGCTAAGAGGATGCAGGGTGACTTGAACAACGAGATATGGGTGTCCTTGTTCATCAGTCACTGAAAGCAAGAATGCAGGTACACCAGGCAGTAAAGAAAGCTAATGGCATGTTGGCCTTCATAACAAGACGAGTTGCGTATAGGAGCAAAGAGGTCTTTCTGCAGTTGTACAGGACCCTAGTGAGACCACACCTGGAGTATTGTGTGGAGTTTTTGGTCTCCAAATTTAAGGGAGTGCAGCGTATGTTCGCAAGGTTAATTCCTGGGATAGCGGGACTGTCATATGTTGATAGAATGGAGCGGCTGGGCTTGTATACTCTGGAATTTAGGAAGAGAGGGGATCTTATTGAAACATATAAAATCAGTAAGGGATTGGACACGCTAGAGACAGGAAACATGTTCCTGATGTTGGGGGAGTCCAGAACCAGGGGCCACAGTTTAAGAATAAGGAGCAGGCCATTTAGGACGGAAATGAGGGAAAACATTTTCACCCAGAGAATTGGGAATCTGTGGAATTCTTTGCTTCAGAAGGCAGTGGAGGGCAATTCTCTGCCTGCTTTCAAGAGAGAGTTAGATAGAGCTCTTAAAGATAACGGAGTCAAGGGATATGGGGAGAAGGCAGGAACGGGGTACTGAATGTGGATCAATGGCCTACTCCTGCACCTATTGTCTATTGTCTATTGAACTGCAGATGGTAATTTACAAAAAAAAACTGTGCTAGAGTAACAGGGGGTCAAGCAGCTTCCATGGAAGAAGTGTCCCGACCTGAAACATCACATACAAGGACCATTCTCACCCCGGGCACAGTCCCTTCTCCTTCTCATCAGGCAAGAGGTACGAAAGTATGAAAACGCCCACCAACAGATTCAGGGACAGTTTCTTCCATCCTGTTACCAGGCGACCAAACCATCCTATCACCAACTGGTGAGCGGTTTTGACCTCCCATCTTAATTTTGATTTGATAAGATTTATTGTCATTCAAACCTAGGTTTGAACGAAATATCATTTCTACAGTTTTTTTACATTACAAAACAATCCAAGACCCACACTTGACACAGTTTTACATAAACATCCATCACAGTGAGTCTCCAACATCTCCTCACTGTGATGGAAGGCAAAGTCTTTATCTCTTCCCTTTGTTCCTTCTCCCGTGGTCCAGCAGTCCAACTGTAGTGTCGAGGCGAACTGGGGCTCCGATGTTAAAGCCCCCGTCGGGCGACGGTAAGTCCTGAGGCTGTTTAAGCCACGCCGGGCGATGTTAGGCCCCGGCTCCATGTCCTTTAAACCCACGATTCCAGCGGGAGAAGTCGCCGTTGCGGAGCTCGGAAAAGCGGTCGCCCACCAGGGACTTGGAGCTCCCGATGTTCCTGTCCACCGGGTTTGCGGCCGGTGCCTCTGAACTCCAAATCGGGTCGCATCCGCACGCCACCACAGCTCTTCCCGCTCCGAAGTTGGCCAGCTCCGCGATCTCAGTTCCGCAGACTCTGCAACTGGAGCCCCCAGGTTAGTCCCGGCCGGAAGTCGCCGCCGGCTCCACGATGTTAGGCCCAACGACATCCGAGACCCGACAGGGAATAGTCGGGTCACCGCACAGGGAAGAGATTTAAACGGTTTCCCCCACAGCCCCCCCACCACCCCCCACATATACACAGCTAAAAAAAATAATAAAAACTAACTCAAGACATACATTTAACAAGACAAAAATAAAAAAAGACAGACGACTGTAGTCGAGCCGCTGCCGTTAGGCGCAGCCACTCCCACTTTATTTACTCCCACTCCCATCTACCTCATTGGAGACCCTTGGACCATCTTTAATCCAACTTTACTGGACTTTACCCTGTATCTGTACACTGTGGACGGATTAATTGTAATCATGCACAGTTTTCCACTGGCTGGATATTATGGAACAAAAATGCTTTTCACTGTACCTCTGTGCACATGACAATACACTAAACTAAACCAGGCATTTTCCATTGATGTGTAGCAGTGGTTGAGGGTTTTCCGGCCCCTAGTGGGGCAAGAATTGTTGATAGTACTTTGGTGGTGAATCATGTTCCCCAGGGATGACCTGCTGAGTTACACCAGCTATTTGTGTCTTCCTTCATTAGCTTTAGGGTAATGTATGTGCTCTACGTTCAGCTCTCCCTGGAAATTTGTACGTGCAATGCGCCCACATTTGGAAGGGATGTACCTTTAGAACGGAGATAAGGACAAATTTATTTGCTGGAGGCTGGTGAATCTGTGGAATTCATTGCCACAGGCGGCTGTGGAGGCTGTCATTGGGTATTTTGGAAGCGGAGATGGACATATTCTTGAATACGAGTAAAAGTGGAAAAGGCAGGAGAATGGGCTCGAGAGGGAAAGATAGATCAGCCATGATTGAGTGGTGGAGTAGACTCGATGGGCCGAATGGCCTTATTCTGCTCCTAGGACTTATGAACTTTACTTGGATTTAGTTTAGTTGTGGAGATACTGTTCGGAACAGTTGGTATAGTTTTTACCAAAGCCAATTATCCTCCAAACCTGTATGTTTTGGGAATGTGGGGGGAAACCCATGCGGTCTCAGGGAGAACGTACAAACTCCCCATAAACAGCACCCGTGGTCAGGATCGAACCCGGGTCTCCGGCGCTGTTAGGCAGCAACTTTAACGCTGCCCCACTGTGCCATCCTGGGCTTATGAAACGTAACTTTTTAACAAAGGCATAACATACCGTTTGAGCGACCAAGTAGAGAAAATAAAAACGATGAAATGGAACAAAGACGAAGCAAAACAAACCTGTTCCATTTACATTTGTATCATGCATTGCTCAATTAAAATGTAAGAAATTCCAGAGTGCCGGCATTTTGCACCTCTCTTTGTGAGCAGCATCTGCAGTTCCTTATGTCAACAGAAGAGGTGAGGCAGTGTGAGGATGTGGTGGATGGTGTGTGTGCTGCAGTCACCACAAGGCAGTCCTGTCTGCCATCTGTCTGGGCTATGAGGTGTGTCTGGATGGCGGTGAGTCACTTACAATGTGGCTCAAAGGGCAAAGTTTAGCACTTGCGAAACTTCATGGGGTTTTTTGTTTTTTTTCTTCTCGTTACTCTTTCTTCTTTCTTCTCTCTTCTCTCGGTCTGCTAACCAAAAAAAAAAGTTCTGTGTCTCCCCGCCAGTGCTGTTTCTGATTTATGTAATGTGGTATTGGAGATTAACGGGTCTGCAGACACCACTGTAGATGTGAGCCGGTGCAGCTGAGAGAAGGGTGGGTCGCATCCTGTCTACACCACATCCTGTAGCATGGGTTAAAGTGGAGTCAAGAAGGGAGTGGTGCTCGATCTGTCACACCGTGCCATCAACACTACTGCTGTTGTCTATAACCCGCCCTTTGGTCCTGACACCAATCTTACTAGAATACACAATGTGACCCGCTGCAGTAACTCAGCTGGTCAGGCAGCATTTCTGGATAACCTTCGATTCTCCAGCATCTGCAGTTCCCTCTTAAACACAGCATTTCTGGATAATGTGGATAGGCGACGTTTTCTGTTGGGACCCTTCTTCCAGAGGTGCTGCGTGACCCGCTGAGTACCTCCTGCACTTTGAGCTTTAAAAATACAGTACAGAAACGGGTCCCTCGGCCCACCTGAGGCATTTGGTAGCTCCTGGTAGCTCTTATGGACTGAATGGAGGTGTTCGGTACATGAGTCGCCCAATTTCAATCAATGGTTTAAAAAAAACCCCACTGTGCTAGAGAAACTCAGTGAGTCAAGCAGCATCTGTGGAGGGAAGGGGACAAGTGACGTTTCAATCGAGACTGAAGAAGGGTCCCGACGTGGGATGTCTTTAGAGGTACAGCACGGAAACAGGCCCTTCTGCCCATCGAGTCCGCACCAGCCAACAATCACCCTGTCCACTAGTTTTATCTTGCAGTTTAGTGACAATTTATAGAAGCCAATCAACCTCTAAATCTGTACGTCTTTGGAGTGCCGGAGGAAACCGGACTATCTGCAAAAAACCCACTGGGAGAATGTGCAAACTCCGTACAGACATCACCCGTAGTCAGGATTGAACCCAGGTCTCTGGCGCTGCAAAGTAGCCACAATTATCATTGCGTCACTGTGCTGCCCTGTCCTTTTGAGTAACTCTGTCTTCTGCAGTTCCTAATTTCCCCTGTTATTCCCATGTCCCCGAGTACCAGACAAACTTCTACGGATGCATTGTGGAAAGGTTCCTGACGGGTTACACCATGGGTTGATTTCACATCATTGCACATTTTGCACGAATTGTATTCTATTTTAACACCGTCTTTTTAGTTTAGTTTTGGTTTTGGGATACAGCATAGAAACAGGCCCATGGGCCCACTAAGCCCACGCCAAACAACGATCAACCGCGCACTACTTCTATCCTATACGCTAGGGACAAGTTTACAGAAGCCAATTAACCTACAAACCTGCACGAGTTGAGGATGAAAACCGGAGCACCCAGAGAAAACCCATGCAGCTCATGGGGAGAACATACTGTTCAAAGTCAGGATCGAACCCGGGTCTCTAGCGCTGTAAGGCAGCAACTCTATAACTGCACCACTGTGCCGCCCTTTTTCATTTAACTGCCCAATGCAATTTTTGTTTCTGTGTATTGTCTGAGTCCATTTGTTTGTGTTGCTGCTGCAAGCAAGATTCTCATTGTACCTGTACCTCAGCGTAAGGCAATAAACTCGACCTGCTTATCTTCATTGTTCTCTTTTCCTTCCTTAAGGGCCTGTCCCACTTGGCCGTCTGTTAAGCGACAGGCCGGTAGTGACTGACGCGCGCCTCATCGTGCGTCCGCACGGCCATCTGGAGTGCGTGACGTCATTTGAATACCCAGTTAATGATATTTACCCAGTTTATGATATTTATGGTGATTTTCTAAAATGTTCCAGTTTCTTGATGTGGTGGTAACAATTGGAAAAAGTGCAGATGTAATGACCCTATTCAAAAAAAGAGGTGAATGAAAAGTAGCAAGCTGCAGGCCAAATTAATCTGTGGGAATGAACTGCAGATGCTGGTTTAAATTGAAGATAGACACAAAATGCAGGAGTAACTCAGCGGGACCGGCAGCATCTCTGGAGAGAAGGAATGGATGATGTTTCAGTCTGAAGAAGGTTCTCGACCCGAAACGTCACCCATTCGACCCGAAACGTCACCCTGTCCCACTTGGCCATCATTTACGTGACAGGCTGGTGGCAGGCGAAGATTTTGCACGCAACTTCACACTCCTCCACTCCACTCCATGCGCCCGTCCTGCACTACCCACAAGCTACCCACACGCTACCCACACGCTACCCACACGCTATCAGGTCGCGTAAATGGCACGGAAATGACGGCCAAGTGGGGCAGGCCCTTTAATTTGGTGACCTGTGTCTCTGTCTGGTTTCACTTCCTCTTTGGAGCAGAGAGTTCACATGAAGGGAAATCCTTTTCCCAAAATTCGTGCAAATTTAGATTATTTTTCCTTTTTGCTTAAAGTTATTATGCACCCAGCCTGGATGCTCTCTGTATTGAATCCGTAGAAGTTGGTAAGAAGTTGCTAAAATACCCTTAGTCTTGGGGAAGAAGATGCATTGGTGTGCTTTATCTTTCTCCCTCTAGAGAGTGTGAATTCTCCAATTTTAGGTAACTACATACCCTTCCCCTCTCCCTACTTTCCGTACATAACCCCCCTCCCCTGTGCCCCACCTGGACGCGTACCTATTTCTCCCCTCCCCTTCCACCTGCATTCCTTTCTCCAACTTCATAATTGGCATCTCGTCAATCCTCTTATCTTTTCATCTCTGGCCTTTGTTCAACTATCTACCTTTCATATCCCTCCACACCTCTATCAACCTGTCACCCAGCAGACTTTGTTCTGCCCCTCCTCTCTTCCAACATTTTTCCTACTCACAATCTGATGAAGAAGGGCCATGACCCGAAACGTCACCTATCCATGTTCTCCAGAGATGCCCTCTGATGTATTAAGTTGCTCAAGCACTTTGTATCTTTTTTTTGTAAATCAACACCTGCAATTCTTTGTTTCTTAAAAAAAGCATGGTATGCTTGCTTTCATAGCTCAGATAATGGAGTATGTCAGGAAGTAATCATGCAGCTTTATAGGTCTTTGGTTAGGTCGCATCTGGAGTATTGTGTGCAGTTCTGGTCACTCCATTGTAGGAAGGATGTGGAGACTTTAGAGAGGGTGGAGAAGAGGTTTACCAGAATGTAGATTGGCTTGATTTAGAAGTTATTGCCCTCTGACTCTCTTCTTGTGGCCCTTCCCCTCCTTTCTTTCCTGACCCTTTTTCAAGCTGGGTAGGTGACGTTTTAGGTCGGAACCCTTCTTCACTCTGAAGATGGATCCTGACCTGAAACATGGTCTATCCTTTTTCTCCACAGATGCTAACTGACCTGCTGAGTTACACCAGCACCTTGTGTCTTCTTCTGCTGGTAGGGTTTTTTCTTGCATCAATGGCAATTACATAGGTATAGATTATGTGCAGGCTGATTAGACTGTTTAGAATATAAAAACAGGGATATAATGCTGAGGATTTATAAGGCACTGGGCAGACCGCATTTGGAGTATTGTGAGCAGTTTTCGGTCCCATATCTGAGGAAGGATGTGCTGGCAATGGAGAGGGTTCAGAGGAGGTTTATAAGAATGACCCTGGAGATGTTTGGGTTAACTTATGAGGAACGTTTGACGGCACTGGGCCTATACTCTGGGATATAGAAGGGTGAGGGGGGGAATCGCATTGAAACATACCGAATAATGAAAAACCTGAATACACTGGATGTGGAGAGGATGTTTCCACTAATGGGAGAGTCTAGGACCAGAGGCCAAAGCCTCAGAATAACGAGACGTATCTTTGGAAAGGAGAAGAGGATAAATTTATTTAGTCAGAGGGTGGTGATTTTGTGGAATTCATTGCCACAGACGGCTGTGGAGGCCGTCAATAGACATTTTAAGGCGGAGATTGACAGATTCTTGATTAGTAAGTGAATCAGGGGTTATGGGGAGAAGGCAGGAGAATGGGTTTGAGAGGGACGGATAGATTAGCCATGATTGAATGACAGCGAAGACTTGATGGGCCGAATGGCCCAATTCTACTACAAACATGAACGTGCTGCCATCATGTTCGGCACAGACATTGTGGGTCAAAGGACCTGTTCTTGTGCTGTACTTTTATATGTTCTATGACAGAAATAAAGAACTGCAGATGCTGGTTAATATAAAAAATGACACAAAATGCTGGAGTAACTCAGCAACATCTCTGGAGTACATGGATCAGTGACGTTTCAGGTCGGGACCCTTCTTCGGACTGATTGTGGTTTTGAAGGGGGTAAGAAGCTAGGAGAGGAGAGGCAGGACGAAATGTGTCAGGTAACAGGTGGCCACAGGCAAAGGGGGGGGGGGGGGGGGTTGATAGGCAGATGGTTGGAATAAAGGCTAGAGATTAAAGCAGAAGGTGTGAAATCACAGAGGGAAACAGTGAGAGAGGGCCTTGCATTGTGGAGAGAAGGAGAACCTTTTCTTGAGTCCTTGAATATGGACCAGTCCACCGACTTAGAGCAATCACAAGAAAGAATTAAAGGATGTTCCTTTAGGAAAGAAATGAGGAGGAATTTCTTTGGTCAGATGGTGATGATTCTGCGGAATACTTGGAGGGGGTAGTGCTTAATAGCCTGATGGTTATAGGGAAGAAGCTGTTCCTGAACCTGGGTGTATTAGTTTACAGGGGCCTATATCTTTTTCCCGATGATAGGAGTGAAATGAGTGTGTGGTGTGGGTCTCTATTGATGCTGGCTGCCTTATCGAGGCAGCGACTCCTGTAGATCCCTTTGAATGTGGTGTGGTCAGTACCCGTGATGGACTGGGCAGTGTTCATCATTTTTTGCAATCTTCTTCATTCCTGGGCGTTTGAGTTGCTGAACCAGGCCACATGCTCTCTACCGAACACATGTGGAAGTTCGAGAGTATTTGTTGACATATTGAATCTCCACAGTCTCCTAAGGAAGCAGAGGCATTGATGGCTTTCTTTCTGCTTGCCTCAATGTGCTGGGTCTAGGACATATCATCAGAGATAACTGCTGGCTCTGCAAATCATACATACATCTTGAAAAGGAATGAAAAAAAAAATGTTTAAAGAAAAATTCAGTTTGTGGTTATGGCATCACTTCAACATGAACAGAGCTGAGGATTTTCTTAAAGTGAGGAAAATGCTTGCAGACAGGACATTGCCCGACAACTATCAGAGATTGTTTATCTTTTGGAGAGGGTGTGTCCCAAAGGACATTTGTTCTTAGATGCTAATTACACTCTTGTAGATCTCCCAACAACTTGTCACGCATGTTCCTTCTGTTTACCCTAACTAATTATTTTTCCTTCCCTGTGCCAATCCAGCTAACAATTCCTTTGGTTAACCAGCATATAGTGACTCATCAATGTCATATAATTACTTGAGATACAAGGAACTACAAATGCTGGTTTATGCAAAGTGAAACAAATTTACACCCTTATACTCCTATTCTCTGAGTACTGATCTGAAGAAGGGTTTCAACCCGAAATGTCAACTATCCATGTTCTCCAGAGATGCTGCCTAATCTGCTGAGTAGTTTAGTTTAGTTTAGAGATACAGTGCGGAAACAGGCCCTTCGGCCCACCGAATCCATGCCGACCACTGATCCTCGCACACTAACACTATCCTGTACACACTACGGATAATTTTTACATTTTTACCAAGCCAATTAACTTACAAACCTGTATGTCTTTGAAGTGTGGGAGGAAGCTGGAGCACCCAATGAAAACCCACGCAGATCACGGGGAAAACATACAATCTCCATACAGACGGAATCAGGATCGAACCTCGGTCTCTGGAGCTGTAAGGCAGCAACTCTACTGCTGCACCACCTACTGCCCAATTATTCCAGCACTTTGCGTCTTTTTATTCGTAGAGCAGCATCTCTGGAGTTCCTTGTCTCTCCATGAAAATTCATGAGATGAATTAGGCCATTTGGCCCATCAAGTCTAATCAGCTGAAGAAAGACACAAAAAGCTGGAGTAACTCAGCGGAACAGGTAGCACCTCTGGAGGGAAGGAATGGGCGATGTTTGGGGTTGAGACCCTTCTTCAGTCTACTCAGCCATTCAATCATGGCTAATCTATCTTTCCCTCTCAACCACAATCTTCTGCCTTCTCCCCATAACCCTGACACCCGCAATAACATGTATTGACTGGTGCATCTGTATGGTTGGTGGAGTGCTGAGTTAAAAATGTGTCTGTTTCCTGCGCTGTGTGACAATGTCATTGAGACAGGACATAGTTGACTCTGAGGAAATGCCACAGTATGAGAGTCAGAGGCATTACGTGCATGAAATTAATATTAGTCACTGACAAAGGGGTTTTAAGAAGGGGAATCACCCTCTTTGTCTGGGAAATGTTCCCACTCTGACAGAAACCTTCTCCAGGAGGAGGGGGCTGTCCCTTTAAGCGGGTCAGGTGGCGGCGGCGGCGGTGCCCTGCGCGTGACGTAGGCGTTCCGTGCGTGGGCGGCACTGACGTCGACGCTGTCTGTGCGGCGGTGACGTCAGCGGGGTGTCAATGGCCGTGGTGGAGGAGAAGCTGCGGGGCGGCCGCTGAGGGAAGGACAGAGAGAGGGAGCGATAGAGACCCGCAGCGCGGTACAGCACAGCACCGTACAGGACAGCACAGAGGAGAGGCCCGCGCCCGCGCCCACGCCGCCGCTGAGGGGACTTGAGGGCTGACGGCTCCCACAGCGCTGTCAGACGGCCGGGCAGTCTCCCATCCCCCACTCCCTCAACTCATCCCCACCCCTCACCCTCCCTCACACCCTCAACCCCTCATACATCGCTCTCCCTCAACCCTCATCCCCACCCTCACCTCAACCCCACCCTCAACCCCCCCTCCCCCACCCTCACCCTCCCCCACACCTCATTCACCCTCACCCCCTCATTCCCATCCCCCTCAACCCCCCCCTCAACTCATCCCCACCCCTCACCCTCCCTCACACACCCTCAACCCCTCATCCCCACCCCATCCCCCTCAACCCCACCCTCAATTATCCCCACCCCTCACCCTCCCTCAACCCTCATCCTCACCCCTCACCCCCATCCCCCTCAACCCCACCCTCAACTTATCCCCACCCCTCACCCTCCCTCACACCCTCATCCTCACCCTCACCCCATCCCCCTCAACCCACCCTCAACTCACCTCCACCCATCTCTCCCCCCCATCTCCCACACCCTCGCCACCCATCTCTCCCCCTATCACCGCACCTATCCATCCCTTCCCTCATCCCATCTATCCCCTCGCCCAACAGCCCCACCCCCTCATCCCCACCTCTCCTCACCCCCACCTTCACTCTCTCCCCAACCCCACCCATCTCTCCCCCTCCTCCCCACTCCCACCCTCCCCTCACCCCACCACTCTCATCCCACCCTCACCCATCCACCAATTCCCTCTACATCCAGCCACCACCACTCATCAGCCCCCCCACCCGCACCTATCGCTCCCACCCCATCTATCTCCTCCTCACCTCTCTGCTCCTTTCATACCTCTAGCTATCTCTCATTCCACTTCTCCCCACCTCCCTATCCCCACCTAGCCAACCCTCACCAGCTCACCTCACCTCCACACTTCCAGCCATCCCTACCACCTCTCCCCTCCTCTCATTACCAAACTCCCCCACCCCTCCCCATCCCAGCATCAGTCAAAGGAGCCGCCTGCCAGCCTTCAGTCACCCACAGCTGGAGTGGATCGAAATGTCATAAAAGTAAGTCGTTGAAAGGAGGAAGATCATTTAAATTCAGCAGTGGGATTTCTTGGCATGCGATCGGGCACATCCCACGTGAAATAGTGAATTGAATCCAAATGCTTTCTGGTTTGAAGGTGTGTTTTCCCCTCCATCTGGCCCAGGATCAAAATCAGTGCTGAGAAATTTAATATAAGGACAGGTTGTTTCGCCACCTGCTGAGCGGATCGTGTTTGTGTGTGTATGTGTGGTCTTTGTACAAGTACCGTGCGATTGGATTAATGCAAGGAACATATTTCGACGTGGAGGCATTCAAATCTGATTCATCGGCCAAAATAACATCGCGACAATTGCTTGCATCCCCGCTAGTATTTGTCAACGATGTGTGACTACAGTTTGGTAACATGCACACACTAGACTGCTGCTGATTTTTTACAGGAACGAGCCACTTAATATTGTGTAGTGGAAGCTAAAAAGCACATTGTCTTGGCTGTTTCCACAGGAGCGATGGCAAGTGTACGAGGAGCATTGAGAATGATGGATGGAGTAACCTTGGGCGAAATCACGGTGAAAAAGGAACCTCTTTGTGATCCAGTGGGAGAGAGGAGCACCGCAGGAAAAGATTTGGATGGATGGATTACAAACGTTTCCAGAGCCCATGGGGTGAAGCAGGAATGTGGGCAAGCCCTGGGAGTGGAGGAGGCAGCGGCGCGTGCTGATGTGATCATGTCCAAAGCCTGCTTACTGTCAGGGGTACGTCCGCTGGATCTTAACCCAGGCCTGAAGCACACCTTGGCACAGTTCCATCTGAGCAGTCAGAGCTCCCTCGGAGGGCCAGCAGCATTTTCAGCGCGTTGTTCCCAAGAATGTACGTCCCCAGGAGTGCTTGTGCCCATGCGGTCGCCTCCTGCACTGGCTGGCCCGCTGCTTATACCCTCGGACAGCTCGACTGAACTCACACACACCTTACTGGAGAGAGAGACCATTTCATGCTTCATGGTCGGCGGAGAGAAAAGGTTATGTCTGCCCCAGGTCTTAAATTCAGTGCTTCGAGATTTCTCTCTGCAACAGATCAATGCTGTCTGTGATGAATTGTACATTTATTGTTCAAGGTGTACGGCAGAACAACTACAGATTCTCAAGGTGCTGGGTATCTTGCCTTTTAACGCTCCGTCATGCGGACTTATAACCCAGACTGATGCTCAAAGGTTGTGCAATGCTCTGGTTCACCCTGGTATCCTACCCCCTGATGCCAACAGACTCTCTGGCAAAGCATGCCTTTCCCAGTTACAGAATGGTGATTCCAGCTTTGAAGTGGAGCACTGGTGTCTTGGGAAATGCCAAGGTTTATACGTGCCACAGTTTTACAACCATCCCGATGCTGCCTGTATCCAGTGTCTGGACTGCCACATGATGTTTTCTCCGCAGAAGTTTGTGCTCCATTCTCACAGGTTGCCAGACAAGAGAACCTGCCACTGGGGCTTTGATTCGGCCAAATGGCGCTGCTATATGCAGTTGAGCCGTAGATATGCAGAGACCTCTGATGAAACATTTTTAAAACCGTACCTTGAAGAAATGAAAGAGCGTTTCAATTTCAGCAACCAGCGAAAAAGGCCCCTTCCAAAGGTAGGTTTGAAATTTTAATTTGGGTGATTTTGAAAAGATTTGTTTATGTAGACAGAAAGGAACTGCAGATGCTGCAATACTACTTGAAATACAAAGTACTGGAGCCAGGTGGCATAGTGGCGCAGATGGTAGAGCCACTGCCTCACGGTGCCAGAGACCTGGGTTCGATCCTGACCTCGGGTTCTGTCTGTGTGGAGTGTACATGTTATCCCTGTGATTGCGTGGGTTTCCTCCGGGTGCTTCGGTTTCCTCCCATATCGCAAAAGACATGCGGGTTTGTAGGTTAATTGGCCCTCTGTAAATTACCCTTAGTCTGTAGGGAGTGGATGAGAAAGTGCGATAACACAGCACTAGTGTGAACGGGTGATCAATAGTCGGCGTGGACTCGGTGGGCCGAACAGTGTGCATCTCTAAATTGAACTAAACTAACTCAGTGGGTCAGGCAGCTTCTGTGGGTGGAATTGTCAGGCGATGTTTCAGGTCGGGACCTTCCAGTCTGAAGAAGAGTTCCGACCCAAAACATCGCCTGTCCATTCTCTCCACAGATGCTGCCTGACCTGCTGAGTTACTCCAGCACATTGTATGTTATTTATGTGATGTCCTCAAACGCTGTCGTGTCTGAAATATTTCAGAATTATGATCACTGGTCTGATAATAAAAATGTGGCAACTGATTCAAGGTCAATAACATGCAATCAGCAATATGACAATGAGTTAAAAATGTGTTTATTGATGAGACCAATGGTTAAGCATTAATATGCTACACAGAATGATGGCCTGGGATTATTTATGTTCACTTGTACGAGCAAACAGGGTTTTGGTGTAACATTTCATTGCATGCTGCACACTCTACTGCAGTAGAGCATTAGCATAGATTTCTGTTGCTTTTGTTATGGATGGGTCCTGAACCACTGTGGCTAAGGGAGTATGTCTACTACTGCCTGTCTATCAGACACTGTGTATAAATAACTTGTATTTTCTAATCAATTTTTCCCGTTCAATAATCAATCTAAAGGTGTTTATGTAGCCATGCTATCATTTAAGTCCTTTTAAGGAGCTGCATTGTATCCCCATTTTCCAAATGTGATTAAACTTTATCTCCCCTTCCCATTTCTTGAGCCTCCTCCACTGTCGGAGTGAGACCACACGCAAATTGGAGGAACAGCACATATTTTGCTTGGACAGTTTACAACCCAGTGGTTTGAAATTGGTTTCTCAAATTTTAAGTAACCCCTGCATTCCCTCTCTCTCCGCTCCTTCCCCACCCTAGTTGTCCTGCTAATTCCACTGTTCGCATCCAAATATCCCATCTTTATTACCTCCTCCACTGCCAACAATGGTCCACTGTGGGGTCCACCTTTCCTTGGTCATCGTTACCGGCTATGATTTGTTCTGAACCTTTTCACATACCTCTTGTTTCCCACCCCCTGACTCAGTCTGAAGAAGGGTTTTGAACTAAAATGTCACCTATTCCTTTTCTCCAGAGATGCTGCCTGACCCGCTATTACTTCAGCGTTTTGTGTCTATCTAAAAGTACCTCCTTGCTTTCGGGTGATAGGAGACTGTGAAAGGCATTGTATTAAGGCAAGTCCACTCCATTATCAATGAAGGGATGTGCAGTTGGTAGAGCTGCTGCCTCACTGTGCCAGAGGGATACAGGTCCACCACCGATATTCCAACAACTGGTGATCCAACAACCCCCCCCCCCCCCCCCCCCCCACCCCCCCCCCCCCCCCCCCCCCCCCCCCCCCCCCCCCCCCCCCCCCCCCCCCCCCCCCCCCCCCCCGTAATTCCCCCCCCCCCCCCCCCCCCTGAAGTCCCCCCGTAATTCGGACAAAATGTCCCTACACTGAAGTCACCCAGAAAATGTGGTGCCTAGGCCGGGTGAGGCTGCCGATCTCGACCTCATTGGGACTTCCGCGCTGATTGACAGATCAACTTTGCCCCCTGTAGCCGGGACTGTGGTACATCGGTCCGGCCGGAGCCGGCAGATCCGTTCCCATAACTGACTTCCGTGATTGACTTTGCGAGCTGGTATCTCGGCCTCCCAAGGCCGTGACCTCTGTTGGACTGGCAATCCACAAAGGCTCTAGAACCAAGGGAGCTAAAAAAATCAGTGGTGGTCTTTTTATCTCTAAAAAGAGGGTATAGATTTAATGTAGGGAGTATAATATAGTATACACTTTGATTTGATTGGTTATCATGCAAAGCAAAGCTTTTCACTGTTCCATGGTACACGTGATAATAATATACTCAAACCTAATTTAGAGGATATTTAACAAATACTTTTTTCCACCCATCGGCCGGTTGAAATCTGGAACATTGCCTGAGAGGATGGTGGAGGCAGATACTCCCAAAACATTTTGGAAGTGTTTTGAACACCTAGTTATAGAGGCTATGGACCAAGTGGTGAAAATTGGGATGTATTAAAGGCTCTGTGGAAATGAAGTATTTTATTGAGTGAGGTAGTTGTGCATAGGTGTGATTGACTGAACATTCTACTATATTTGGCAAATAATACATCTTGAATCCAGTGGAATAATTTGCAACTACACAAATTTACACTAAGCTACTCTTCTTGGCGTGAATAAAGTTTAGAAACATCATTGGGCACACAGTTTGATTTTTCTAATGTATGAGTCATCCATCTCATGGTCCACAAAAGTCATGATTTCAGGTTGCAAAGTGATTTTATTTTTGTATGCATTTTATAGATATAAGTGTGTGTTTTTCTTGGATTCATCTTTTATTGTGTGGTTGTGGGAAACTATTGACATTTGCCAAATAAAGGACAACTCAATGAGGGGAATATGTTTTACTGTGCCAGGTATTCAACCAATCGAATTGATACCCTGAATATATATAATTACTGCGTTACAATAGTGTACATCTTGTATTCAAAATGGTCCTTGCTAGTATTTGTTTTTTTCTGTAGTAGGTCAGTTTGCACTCTGCTTTATCCAATTGCAGCAGTACATCATTTTATTTCTTATCCGGATGAAGACGTTTCTAACCATCTCAGTTTCAAATAGCCAACTACTTATTCTAAGGCTGTAATCTGTAATTATAGACTTTCCAGCTAGGGGAAATGGATTAGCAGGCTGTCTCCATGCTAAGTTCTCTTAAGGCCTTCGAACAGTGAGCACTATTTTTGATTATGAATACAGTACTTTGAGTGTATAGGCTTATTTCAATGTTTACTTTTACTTTAGAGATACAGTGCAGAAACAAGCTCTTCGGCCCACCGAGTCCGCACCGACCAGCGATCACCCCATACACATGCACTATCCTACCCACTAGGGGCAATTTTCAATTTACCGAAGCCAATTAATCTACAAACCTATATGTCTTTGGAGTGTGAGAGGAAACCGGAGGACCCAGAGAAAACCTACGCGGTCACAGGGAGAATGTACAAACTCTTCCAGACAGCACCCGTAGTCAGGATGGGACCCGGATCTCTGTGCATCACTGTGCCGCCCCTGTTTAATGTTGTTTCTCTTGAAGGAGAGTCTCCTCATCTTAGCAATCAATCTACTGAACTTTCATTGCAGTTCCTCAAAAGGTAGATCTTTTTTCTATTAAACAAATGGTACACAGTGCTTCTTCAGCTGCTGTTTATTCTTGAAGCATTGAAGTACAAGTGTTGCACAATACTTCATGATTAGCATTATTGCATGTCTACAACCTGACTACAAAACAAATTATTTGTGAGATAATAAAAGACAAAAAATCATAAAGATGTATTGTTGGTTTGTTTTTAGTAGCTTTTACAGTCATAGAATCATAAAGCACAGAAACTGGCCCTTCAGCCCAATGCTTTCATGCTGACCAAGATTCCCCATATAAACTAGCATTTGGCCCATGTCCCTCTAAAGCTTTCCGATCCAAACACCTGTCTAAGTGTTTTTGGAATGTTGTTATACAACCTGCCTCAACTACCTCCTTTGGCAGCCTCATTCCATGTACCCACCACTGATAGTACCGGTAGTAAAGAAAGCAAACTCAATGCTAGTATTTATTTCAAGAGGGCTTGTATACAAAACCAGGGATGTAATGCTGAGGCGCTATAAGGTGCTGGTAAGGCCGCATTTGGAATATTGGGAGCAATTCTGGGCACCGTCTCTGAGGAAGAATGTGCTGGGTCTGGAGAGGGTCCAGCGGAGGTTTACAAGAAAGATCCCAAATAGTAGGTTAACCTATGATGAGCGTTTGTGGGCACTGGAGTGGATTTGGAGAGGATGTTTCCATTAGTGGGAGAGTCTAGGACAAGAGGTCATAGCCTCAGAATTAAAGGACATTCGTTTAGAAAGGAAATTAGGAATTTATTTTGCCAGAGCGTCGTGAATCAGTGGAATTCTTTGCCACAGAAGGCTGTGGAGGTCATCAGTAGATATTTCTAAGGCAGAGATAGATAGATTTTTGATTAGTACAGGTGTCAGAGATTATAGGGAGATTGGGATTAGGAGGGAGAGATAGATCAGCCATGAATGAATGGCGGAGTAGACTTGATGGGCTGAATGGCCTAATTCTAGTCCTATCACTTATGACCTTATGACCCTGTGAGTGGAAAGGTTTCAATGCGGGTTCCTATTAAATGTTTCCCATCTTACCCCTCGCCTTATGTTAGAAACTGTAATTTTATGAGAATTGAACTTAACAGTTGTAATTTTCTTTAAAGTTATTAAGATGTGAACAAACGTATTCAGATTTCTAAGTATTTGGTGATGAAATGTGAACATGTTCATACTTTAGGACATTTCAAAATTGTTACTGGTCTGTGGGGTAGGACTGTTTAGCAGTGGGCTATTATTAAGGGGCTGTCCCACTGCGGCGACCAAATACGCAAGTTCAGACGAGTTTGCCCTCGACTCGTACTCGCAGCATGGTCGACACGAGGTCCTAGGAGGTCTTTGTAACTCTCCTTCATGCTCGAGAGTAGTCCCCGCGCACTCGAGGCCTCAGCTAGGTTGCGGCGTATTTTTCAACATGTTGAAAAATGCCCGTGAGTAAAAAAAGGTCGCCATGGAAAAAATCAATGCTTTTTTTACTTGTAGGTTTAGTCGAAGTAGGTCGTAGTGGGTCGGCATGTTATTCGTAGGTAATTGAGGGTAGTCAAAGGTAGTCGTAGATAGTCTTCAATATAGTCGAAGGGAGGTCGAAGGAGATCGAAGGAGGTCGTCTTCACTCTCCACTATTTGGTGTCCAATTTTCCCGAAGCTAGTCGAAGCTAGTCTTCAACAAAGTCGAAGGAGGTCTTCTACAGTGTTGAAGGAGGTCTTCAACATGACATTTTTTCAAACTCTCCTAAACTCCTCAAAACTCGCCAATTAGGTCGCCGCAGTGGGACAGCCCCTTTAGTATGTGATGACTAACATAAAGCTCTGAACTGTGATAATGCTCCTAGCATAATACATGTTACGCTGCTTTCAGCTGTATCCCTCTGGAATCGTCTCACTGTGATGCACTGAATCATTCAGGTTTTTTTCCAGACAGAAGCTTGGCGGCTTTTAATTATATTGGTTTTTGCCTATATTTACAACAGGGAAGTAAAACATAGTAACTTCTCACTTAGCGGACATATCCATTTAATAGGACCACGAGCTGAAACTTTTTCACTCAGAGGGTGGTAGGTACAAGAGTTAGGAGTGTTTTATTGTCATATTTCCCAGACAGAACAATGAACACACGCACACGCAGTGCCCCAAGCCTGTGTAATTCAGAGCCAGTTTGGAGGCTGTAGTGTTTAATAGGCAGATGGCTGTAGGGAATGAGCTGCCAGCAGAGGTAGTTGAGGCAGGTAGTATAACAATATTTCAAAGACACATGGACAGGTGTGTGGTTAGGAAAGGTTTAAAGTCTATAGAAGGGTTTCGGCCCGCGACGTCACCTATTCTTTACCTGCAAAGATGTTGCGTGACCCGCTGAGTTACTCCAGCATTTCATGTCTATCTTCGGACATATCTATTAACTGTACTCATGTTGCTGCATAGGCTTTCTATTTTGAAGTCTGTTTTGATTAATAATGGACCTATTGAGGTTTGGTATTCTGCAAAAACAGTTATGTGATTTATTGTTGCATTGCTGAGACAAAGCTAGAAACAGTACATCGTGTGTGGTTTTGATTTTTCTAGGCTTGCAAAAGTTTCCTCATTATTCTGATGCTAATCCCACAGTAGAGTGGCCAAAATTAGAGGGCATAAGATTAGAGTACCAGGTGCACAACCTTTTATCCGAAAGCCTTGGGACCAGACACTTCTCGGATTTCGGAATTTTTCGGATTTCCGAATGGAAGATTTTTAGCGTAGATTAGGTAGGTAGCGGGCGGCTTGACAAGTCTGGAGCGGCTGCCTCCTCCCGGGAGACCGGGGGAATCATTGCTTAAATGTTAGTCAGTTAGTTTGGAGGGATTTTATGTGGTGGTGGGGGGGGGGGGTGTTCACACAACATCGCGGAGCTGGGGGCTGTGGGTGTCCGGCCGTGGGTGGCGCTGAATTTGGAGCGCCGCGCAGCCAGGGGTAGAGTTGCCGGGGTCGGAGCTACAACCGGCGCCGCCCGCAGCCCCAGCTCCGCGATGTTGGGAGTCAGCGGCCACAGCGTTCCGGAGCTTACTGCATGGCGACCCGGTAAGGCATTGCCCGCTCCCCGCCTCTCCGACCAGGTAGGGGACTCCCCCTTCACCCCCCCCCCCCTTCATATAAAAGCCCTCCAAACTAACTGACTAACATTTAAGCAATGATTTACAGATGTTTAAGTGTCTCCCCGGTCTCCGGGGAGGAGGCAGCCGCTACAATAGTACAGACCTGGGTTGACTGTGGGTCGTTTCGGGTCAAATTTGGCGCCAAACACGAGCTTTGGTGTGCAGATGACATCTTGGAAAAAATGTCCGGTTTTCGGAGCTTTTCGTTTTCCGGAACTCCGGATAAAAGGTTGTACACCTGTACTTGTGTTGTTACCATGACAATGGCAGCACAAGTAAGTGGATCCGAGGAAGAATATTTTTGCATCCAGAGAGTGATTGGAATTTAAAATGTTTTGCCAGGGGTGTCTGTGGAGGCAGAGATTCTCATAGCATTTCATAGCATTAGTTTAGAGATACAGCATGTAAACAAACCCTTTGGTTCACCGAGTCCACTCTGATCATCGATCTCCCATTCACACTAGTTCCATGTTAATCCAAAAGAGTTTGACTGCTCGCAAGCCAATTGTGTTTTTGGGTAAATCAAATGCCTTTTTTAAAACGGGTGTGAATGGAATCATCAGATGTACCACAAGTTAGAGGTACAGAATGGAAACAGACCCTTTGGCCCACTGAATCCACGCTGATCATCGATCACCCGTTCACACTAATTCTATGTTATCCCCTTTCTCATCCACTCCCTACACATTCGGGACAATTTACAGAGGGCTAATTGACCTACAAGCTGGCGCTGTGAGGCAGCAGGTCTCCCAGCTGCACCACTGTGCTGCCCCTTAAGAAGTGGCTAGGCAATCACTTGAATAGGCAAGGCATAGTTAGCTAAGGACCAACTGTTGGTAAATAGAATCAGTAGAGGTATGTGATGGGTGGCAGGGACGTGAATCTGTGCATGGTGACACTATGGTTGGCGTCTCAGTAACGATATTAAGACTTACAGCCTTTGTCCAGACATCTGCCAATGAAACCCCCCTCATCCCCTATCCTGTATCCACCTATCCTTTGCCAGGCTTTGCCCCACCCCCACCTTTTTCCCGGCTTTCTCCCCCCCTACTACAATCAGTCTGAAGAAGGGGCCCGACCCGAAAATTCACCTTGAATTTGAAGCTCGTTACATATTGCCATACATACCTACAATTCACACTGCCTCGGCAAGGCCACCAGCATAATCAAGAAAGGTAAGAGGTACAGAAGTTTGAAAACACATGCCTCCAGATTCAGTGACAGTTTCTTCACAGCTTTTATCAGCCAACTGAAGTGTCCTCACCAACTAGAGAGAGCAGTCCTGACCTCCCATATGCCCGAACGGAAACCAAACTATGTTTAATCGGACTTTACTCTACTTTATCTTGCACTAACGGTATACCCTTTATCCTGTATCTGTACACTGCGGATGGCTTGGTTGTAATTGGGTATAGTCTTTTCCTTGACTGGATAGCAGACAGCAAAATAAAGCTTTTCTTAATAAACCCTACATCAGTACAGGTGACAGTAATAAACTAAACTAAAATAAAATAAAATACCTGATCAACAATGAAAGTGGTGGACAGAGAGTGAAATATTCCTGTAAGAGTATGTGTCGAATTGAAAGTTGCAAATGTGGTAAAAATAACTGAAGGAAATAGTAAGCAGTCAAAATGTTAAATAAAGGTGATAATGTTGGTGACACATTTAAGAAACAGTTAGACAGGTAGACACAAAATGCTGGAGTAACTCAGCGGGTGAGACAGCATCTATGGAGAGAAGGAATTGGTGACGTTTCAGGTCGAGACCCTTCTTGGATACTTCTTGGGTTCAGGTATAGGACAGGTTTGGAGGGATATGGACCAAATGCGGGCAGGTGGGACTAGTGTAGCTGGCCGGTGTGGGCATGTAAGGCCAAAGGCCTTTTTCTATACCGTATCACTCTTTGACTCTATGACATGCAGCTGTGGATGCTGGGACCTTTAGTCACACGATATGGATTATGTGCAAGATAAACACAAAGTGCTGGAGTAACTCAGCGGGTCAGGCAATATCTTTGGAGGACATGAATAGGCAATGTTTTGCGCCTGGACCCTATTTTGGACATTGTAGTAGGGGGGAGAAAGCTGTGAAAGAGATGTGGGTAGAGCTACGCCTGGACAGTGATAGGTCGATACAGGTGAGGAGGGCTTGATTTACGGATGGGTTGGCAAAGGTTAGCGATGAAAAGGAGACAAAATGGTGATAGATAAAGAGGGAAGAGGAGTGATATGCTGGAAATAGGCAGCAATTACAGATAAAGAACAGGGTCCTAACCCGAAACATCACTATCCATGTGTAGGAAAGAACTGCTGGTTTAAATCGAAGGTAGACACAAAACGAAGAAGGGTCTCGACCCGAAACGTCACCCATTCCTTCTCTCCAGAGATGCTGCCTGTCCTGCTGAGTTACTCCATCTTTTTATGACTACGTCACTATCCATCCATGTTCTCCATAGATACTGTCTGTCTCCTTGACTTGCTCCAGCACTTTGTGTCTTTTTAGGTATACCAGCATCTGCAGTTCCTTGTGTCGCCACTTAACTTTTCAGGTCATGAGCTTTTATTGGACCACGAATCAACAAAATTGATTGAGTGGCATCAGAATATTAATGGGGAGCTTCTGTGGTCCCTTCTTTTGAAACTGAAGAGACTGTAATGTTTTTTAAACTGCTGTAAAGGTGTAAAAATGTTCTTGTGGTTGACAGTGCAAAAAAAGAACAGGAAGCCCAAGTGTCAGTAAGTAATCTCTGTGGGCCTGATGTGTAACCAGTGGTTATGTCTGTGACAACCACAATTTTTTTTTTGTGTGGAAATAAGCGAGAAGAAATGACTCAACAGTGTCCTATACCACCTACCTGAAAGCCGCTCTCTCCATCCCGCCTCAGAGATTTTAGCTTTGCTGACATCATTGGTATTTCCAGCTCTCAAACGAGCATAGTCAAGAGCGCTTTATTGTCATGTGTCCCAGGTAGAACAATGAAATACTTACTTGCTGCAGCACAACAGAATATGTGTTAGCACTTGCTCTACCCCTGGATGTGTCCTGTGTGATTGATAAAAGATTGTCAGTTGTGTGAGTGATGAGCACTTCAGTAATATATATGATAGCATAATTTAAGCTTTTCTCATAACAGCTCAGAAGAGGTGGCACAGTGGCGCAGCAGTACAGTCGCTGCCTAACAACGTCAGAGATTCGACCTCGATCCTGACTAATGGGTGCTGTCTGTAAGGAGTTTCTATGTTTTCCCTGTGACTATGTGGATTTTCTCCGGGTGCTCCAGTTTCCTCTCACACTCCAATGACATACGGGTTTGTAGATTAATTGGCTTCTGTAAATTGTCTCTAGTGTGTAGGAAAGTGTTAGTGTATGGGGTGGTCGCTGGTCGGCACGAACTCAGTGGGTCGAAGGGCCTGTTTCCATGCTGTACCTCCAAAGTCTAAAGGGCCTGTCCCCCTTGTCCGTCATTTGCGCGCCATTTACGCGGCTTCCAAAAATGCGGTCCTCGCGTTGTGATGCATGGGTAGCGTGTGGGACGGGCGCATGGAGAGGCACCCGCGCCACCTGCGTGACGTATCGCGTACGCATGCTGACGCATTGGCGTCGCACGCTGGCGTCCCGACGTCTCACATGTATCGCGTGGTAACACATGGTTACGTCACCGTGCGTAACCGTGTGTCGCCGCGTGCCACAGGGTATTCTAATGACGTCACGCGCAACAGACGGCATGATGACGCGTGATTTGCACATGCGTCGACCTATTTTACATATGACACGTAAATGAGGCGCAAAGGACGGCCAAGTGAGACAGGCCCTTAAAGCTTTCATTTTAATTAAAAATTCTTTCACCCCAATAAAATTCAAATTGATTCATTTTATTTTAAGATATAATGATATAATTGATCCCGTTTCTTATGTATTATTCATAATGCTGCATTGGTTCTCTTGAAATTGTCCCATTTGGGTAACAGGCATGATTTAAGATTGGTGCAGACACAATGAGAAAAATGCTTACATACAGTGCCCTCCATAATGTTTGGGACAAAGACCCATCATTTATTTATTTGCCTCTGTACTCCGCAATTTAAGATTTGTAAAAGAAAAAATCACACGTGGTTAAAGTGCACATTGTCAAATTTTAATAAAGGCCATTTTTATACATTTTAGTTTCACCATGTAGAAATTACAGCTATGTTTCTTCCATAGTCCCCCCCCCCCCCCCCCCCATTTCAGGGCACCATAATGTTTGGGACCCATGGCTTCACAGGTGTTTGCAACTGCTCAGGTGTGTTTAAATGCCTCCTTAATGCAGGTATAAGAGAGCTCTCAGCACCTAGTCTTTCCTCCAGTCTTTCCATCACCTTTGGAAACTTTTATTGCTGTTTATCAGCATGAGGAACAAAGTTGTGCCAATGAAAGTCAAAGAAGCCATAATGAGACTGAGAAACAAGAATAAAACTGTTAGAGACATCAGCCAAACCTTAGGCTTACCAAAATCAACTGTTTGGAACATCATTAAGAAGAAAGAGAGCACTGGTGAGCTTACTAATCGCAAAATAACTGGCAGGCCAAGGAAGACCTCCACAGCTGATGACAGAAAAATTCTCTCTATAATAAAAAAAAACCCATACACCTGTCCGACAGCTCAGAAACATTCTTCAGTAGTCAGGTGTGGGTTTTTCAATGACCATTGTCCGCAGAAGACTTCATGACCAGAAATACAGAGGCTACACTGCAAGATGCAATCCACTAGTTAGCCGCAAAAATAGGATGGCCAGGTTACAGTTTGCCAATAAGTACTTAAAGGGCCCATTCTTTGGAAAGTGAACAAAAATGTCACACATGTGACCGAATGTCATCACAAAGTGATACATTAAAAAATTATTGTAAGAGATGAATCTTACTATTTTCCTACCCACAGAACTATGTTTATGATGGGTACAAAGGAATTTTTCTAAGCTAAAAAATTGTCAATTCTTGAGTCGCCAAGTCAATCACCCAATCTGAATCTAATTGAGCTTGCCTTTTATATGCTGAAGAAAAAACTGAAGGGGATTAGCCCCCAAAACAAACATAAGCTAAAGGTGGCTGCAATACAGACCTGGCAGAGCATCACCAGAGAAGACACCCAGCAACCTGTGATGTCCATGAATCTCAGACCTCAAGCAGTCATTGCATGCAAAGGATATGCAACAAAATACTAAACGTGACTACTTTCTTTTACATTACATTGCTCGAGACATTATGGAGGGCACTGTAATGGCATCTTGTCACACGAACTGCAGCTTCTTACTGGTGACTGATTTACCATCCTCTTCCTTTGATCAGTCTTCTGAGGGAGGATATTTCAATTTCAAGAAGGAAATCAGAGAAATTAAAATACTTTCCTGAGGAGAACGCTAATTATATCCTGGGGGAAGCTGTTCCAAATTTATAGCAGTTTGAACCCCTGTTGTTATCTCTTATCACACTAAGTGTGAAGAATGTGACTGGCAAATTCAGCACATTTCACTGGTATGATTTGCTTCACTTTTGCAATTTGTCGTGCAGTGGTGGAACAGAGCAGATCACGTGCTGGTAAAATTGTACGGCGGCTCTGATGCCTTAAGCCAGACTTCATTTGCAAATCTACATGTGTATACAGAAGATCACACTGTTTATATTTACAAGAAAGGGCAGCTTGAAATATTTTTTAGCCTGGCTCCATTTAGCACAGCTTGGCTTGGGAACAGCTCTGCCCAAGATCGCAAGAAATTAGAGAATTACAGATTTAGCCCAATCCATCACACAGACTAGACTTCCCACCATTAACTCCATCTACACTACACTCTCCCTTGGAAAAGTAGTGAACATAATCAAAGACTTGTCCCACACCGGTCATTTCTCCTTCCTGCTCCCATTGGCAGAAGGTACAGAATCTTGATAGAGTGCACCATCAGACACACAAACTGCTTCTTCCCCTCTGTTATCAGGCTGTTCACCTCTACCGCATTGCGGACATTGGACTTTGTCTATGGAACTGTTGCACTTCAATGCTGAGAACTATATTCTGCACTCTAAACTTTCCGTTTTGCTCTTTTTATCGTTCTACGGTTAGACGATTATATTTCTGTATGATATATCTGATCTGTTTGTATGGCATGCAAAAAAAATGCTTTTCACTGTAACTTTACTCGTGACAATAATAAACTTAAATCTATACATTTGTGTATATATATCTATAGATATCTATATCTATACATATCTATACATTTGTAGTTTTTTAATTCTTTATGTGTCCCTCAAAGGGCGGCACACTGGCGCAGCTGGTAGAGTTGCTGACTCACAGCGCCAGAGATCTAGGTTCGATCCTGACATCGAGTACTGTTTGGTGTTGCATGTTCTACCTATGGCCGCATGGGTTTCCTCTTGTTTCCTCCCACAACCCAAAGATGTGCGAGTTGGTAGGTTATTTGGCGTATGTAAAATTGTGTAAGTGAGTGGATGCGAAAGTGGGTAACAATGTGAATGAGTTATCAGTGTTCGGCATGGACTCAGTAGGCCAAAGGACAGGTTTCCATGCTGCATCTCTAAACCCTTGTGCTATACTCACTCTATTTGGATGAGAAAGCATTACTATTGGAAACCACAGGAATGCAAGTGCATCATAGGGTAGATCTTCCTTGCTGTCTCTCAAATTTTTTTTGTGATGACTAGATTCTTAATAGGTGGGAACTGGGGGGGCATAACATTGTACCATACCAAATTACGGAATAGTGTGTTGATGTTGTGTATTGTGGTAATCATCTCAACCTGAACTCCTTATCGACTCTTCTAATATCTTTACACTTAGATATTACAAAGTAGAGCAAACTTGCTTAATTATGTAATCGTAAAAGAATGCAAATTTGGTACGAACTTCTTAAAATGCTTTAAAGAATTACCCAGTACTTGATCAGTCACATAGCGTTGAGTTGCAAAACTATGACTCTAATGTCAGGGAATGTTTTCCACACAGGATAGAACAAATGGTACATTCGTGTCTTAATACTGGAAAGATCAAATAAAAATTTCAAAACCGATACTTGTATATTTTTTTCTGGTAAGGAATTAAGTCATGATAAAAGGTTGCGATTTAGATCCGCCTGATGAGAAAGCATGACTTCTAGTACCAACAAGAAGTGGCAAAACTGGTTTAGTGGGTTCCATGACCTAACCCGCCTCCAAATTCCTGTGATTTGTCTTCACATTATCACTTATGCGGGAGGTTGTACATCGAGAAATGTCGCAGATGAGAAAGTTAAAGCTTTTCTTTAAAAAAAAACCCTTTAAACAAACTCCTCTCTGCATATAGTTATCTGTATTAATTTGGGAAATATTAAGAAATAATACCTTTGCCTTTAGTTTCACTTTCAAGTTTGTTAATGGTACAAAACTAGGTGGGAGGAGGATGTGAAGAGGCTTCAAGCTAACTGAGTTGTTGAGAACATGGCAGTTAGAATATAAGGTGGAAAAATGTGATATCACCCACTTTGGTGCAGGAGAAGAACCAGAACTTTAAAACAGTGAGAGAGGTAAATATGCAGAAGCACCATCCTTTAAGAAGGTTTAGAGCAGTGGTTCCCAACGTTGGGCATACGCCCCACGGGGGCAATTTGATTTTTAAGGGGGGCAATTGAGCGCCCTTAAAACAAGAGATTATTCTAATATAGAAATGTTCTCTCTCTCTTTATTACCTGTGAATACTCTTTTATTATCATATTTATCATTATTATTATTTTAATACCACCTAATGTTTTTTTCTTCTTTTTTACAATTTTTTAGTAATTTCTTGCTCAGAACTTTAACTGTCTTTTGTTTATTTCATTTTTCTTTTTCATGGATGCTATGTTCTTTTGAAGCTTGGTTAAACCAAGGTATTGGCGTTTTAAGCTTCTTCAGCTGAAACGGAGTTCACTTTTTAAATGTTAAGAATTATATATCACCACATGGGGGGGGGGGCATCAGGATTTTAGAGGTGATTAGGTGGGGCATGGCCAAAAAAAGGTTGGGAACCACTGGTTTAGAGGGATAGGGGCCAAATGCGGGCAGGTTGGACGAGTGTAGATGGGGCATCTTGGTCGGTCCTGGGCAAGTTGGGCCAGTTTCTGTGCTGTACTACTCTATGCCTCTAAGAAAGTAAGAGTTGAGAGTGTTTGTTTGTCATATGCATTGGATATGAACCGGTATAATTAAATTCTTACTTTCTGCAGTTCTACTGGCACATTAGACTCAACGCCAATAATAATAACTACAGGCCCACGGCCGAACTTCCGGTAATTGGTGGTTCAGCATCTTCTTTTAGCCACACAAAATTATGAGAACGCACTTGAAATTTCCTCCCTATGAAAGACCCCCTGAAAATATGGTGCCTAGGCCAGGTGAGGTGCCTCATAGGGACTTCCGCGCCAATCAGCAGGTCGAATTTGTCCTCTGTGGCGGGGGCTCTGAAACTTCGGCCTTGCCGGAGTCAGCCGATCTGTTCCCATAATCGGCTTCCGAGGCCTAATTTGGGGGCCCGCTCTCATCTCGGCTCCTCGGCGCCCAAGGCAGACAGGTCCGCTACTGTTGGACTCCACTAGGAGGCCATCACCTCTGTTGGTTCGGCAAAACGGATAATCCAGACAGGCTCTGAAACCAAACGTGCCAGAAAATCGGTGGTGGACATGTTTTACAATGTTATTAGTCATTCTAAGTAAATTCAACCGTGATAATGCAAAAATCAAAGTACGTAGAGCAACCATAATAATACAAAGACAGTAGTGGTTGAGGTGGGGTAGTGGTTCAGGAACTTGATGGTTGATTGGAAGAAATTATTCTTGCACCTGAAGGCAAGACTTCTCAGATTCCTGTACTATAATCCTAATCGCAAGTCAAGTCCAGTCGAGTTTATTGTCATGTGTACAAGTAGGGTGAGGTGCAGATACAATGAAAATGTTGCTTGCAGCAGCATTACGAAGACACATAGGCTCAGACCCAACAATTCTACAAGACCGTGAAAAGCAAAAAGAAGACTGCAAAAGACAAGACATTCGTGCAAAACACAGTTAGAACATGGTAATGCCAGACGGGATCAAAAGTATTCCATTGTTGAGGTTGGGTTAGGGTTGTGCAGGTTGTTTCTTGAACCTGATGATTTGGCAAGTAGCTGTTCCTGAAGCTGGTGGTGTGGAACTTCAGGCCTATGTACCTCCTGCCCGACAGTAGCAGCGAGAAGAGGGCATAGCCCGGATGATGGAGATCTTTGATAACGGATGCCACTTTGTTAACAGATGAGGCAGCGCCTCATGTAGATGTCACGGAGGTGGAAGAACAACTACCAGATTCAGAGGAACTGTGAACCTTTTCACTGAAATGTTCTTGCATTAAAAAGCAAGGTAACATTAAGAATAAGTATTAGGTGGATACGAATTGTCAAAGAGATTAAATAGTATTATGCCGGACTTGCCTTATGTACACAACAGTCCTAAGAACACTCCAAAGCTGGACATGCTTCCATCTGTGCCACTAAATTCACTATCACCTTAATGGTCTTTCAAGTATGTGCTTTCATCTAGACGTTTGAGATATTATGCTCCCAAACCACCCAAATCTACATTTAAAAAAATTCCTGTCCTCATTCAAAGCACTGACTCATGTTCAATTTCCGCAGGCATCCTGTGCCATCTGGTGACAAAACCAAGTTGCCAGCCAACAATTTAACTTTGCTGATCCGTACAGTTCAGCCTCGTATTGTTCTCACAATGTGAAAAACAAAGTGCTGCATTAACTCAGCCGGTCAGGTAGCATCTAAGGAGGGAATGGAAAAATTACGTTTTGGGTCGGGACCATTCATCAAACTGATTTGTAGTGGGGGGGGGGGGGGGGGGGGGCAATGCTGGAAAAGAAAGATATGGGTGAGTAAAGTGATAGGTGGACACAGGTGAGGGAGGTTTCATTGGTAGACAGGTGAGATAAGTAAAAAGGGTAGAAGTGAAAAAGGGACAATGCAGTGTCAGATTAGGAGAGGAGGAGTGAAATGTGAAGGAAGAGGGAGGAAGAGAGGTGAAGGAGAGAGGGGTGGCAGACTGGGCGAATTGGTACGCATGATGGTTTGGGGGTGGGGAATAGGAAACTATAACGAGTCTGAAGAGGCATTCCCAGTCTCGTAAATGTCATCTCTATTCCCTCCACAGATGCTGCCTGATCTACTTAGTTCCTTCAGCGTTTTGCTCAAGATTCCAGCAGCTGCAGTTCCTTGTATCTCCTTTTCACAATGTATCTGTACTTTCCACCAAAGATTGCTAGACGCTAATCATCGAGTGGGAGGAACTCAGCCGAGATAGGCTGAAGAGCCTGCTTCCTCGCTGTCTATAAAATTTGCAGAATCAGTATATACTAGGGATCAAAACTGGAATCAATCTGGTTATTTGGCTCAGCGCTGTACAATGTCTGCTGAGCACTTGGAGCCACTGAGCTCTTGGTCCTTGGAAAGTATTGGTTTCTTTAAAGTATTGTAGAAACCTCTTTTATCCTAATGTGTTCAAGTTAATAGAAATTGTATTTAGTTGCTACGGGTGCATTTTAAGAAGATAGACACAAAAAACTGGAGGTCAGGAAGCATCTTTGCAGAAAAGGTACATAATATTTGTTATTTAGCATACCTTTCATTCATTTGTTAGATGTATCTTTTCAAATCTCTTGTTTCCTCCCCTGACTCTCAGTCTGAAGAAAGTTTCAACCCGAAGCGTCACCGACTCCTTTTCTCCAGAGATGCTGCCTGACCCACTGAGTTACTCCAGCTTTGTGTGTCTATCTTCGGTGTAAACCAACATCTGCAGTTCCTTCCTACACATCTTATGCATTTTAAGAAATCCTGCTTTTGAAATGAATTTGCAGTCAGTTTGGTTACAAGAATACATTTTATGGAGGCTCTTTAATGTTTCGATGGAGCTGGTGAAGTTGGAGTTTGAAAATTCCCAAGAATGTGACCTTGGCCCCTGCTAAAGGCATGGTTTCAAGTTGCAATGTGCGGGGTGGGATTTGGAATTGAGGGTTGGTTATTTTGCTGGGCTTGAGGACAGTGTCAAAAAATGCCACATATCAGGCACGAGTAGCATTCTGGACGAAGGCTTTTTTTATTCAAGAGAAACCATTTTAACTCTTTCTCTTCACATGTTTTTAAGTCCTTGGTGTTGACATAAATAGGTTTAACTATAAATTGCTGCTTTATTTTCAGAGGGAAATATATATTTTCCTTTTTTTGCCATCATTGAATGTGTATCGCATTTTAATTAAGCAAAAAGTAAGCAAAAAGCAAAGGCACTGAGATTTTGAGGAAATTAATTTCTGTTTTTGAGTTAGGGACTAATGATCAGTTGTTCATTTCCTTTCGGTAAACTATATTTATGAATCGCAAAAATCATCTATTCTTGTAAAACATCTGATCAATTTTTCCATTGCATATGTCACCACAGTGCTTTCCAGTGAATGCCTCGCTAGCTAAACGGTAGTTGTCTGAAAGTCAGGTTTTTTCCGATTGAAACAAAATTTATCATTCTTTGTGGAAAAAAAATTGTGAGAAGGTGCGTAGTGGCAGTATATGTAATTTCTATGGCAAATTTTGTTTGGGGAGACATTAAAATGTCAGTGCCCGTGTAAAAACATTCTGTGAAGAGCATTAATTTGACATACAAAATAAATAATATGTAGAAACAAGGAACTGCAGATGCTGGTTTATATCAAAGAAAGACACAAAATGCTGGAGTAACTCAGCAGTTCAGGCAGCATCTCTGGAGAATTGACATTTCGGGTCGGGACATTTTGGTGACATCTCGGGTCGCGTCCCTTCTTCAGACACATTGTCGATGATGCCATCTATTACTTATGTTTCTTATAGACAATAAACATCCCGGGAATCAACCTTGTAAACCTATGCTGCACTCCCTCAATAGCAAGAATGCCCTTTCTCAAATGAGGGGACCAAAACTCCACACAATACTCCAGGTGTGGTGACTGTACATGCAATAGAGGAACTGCAATGAAAGTTCGTCAGAGCACCAGCATGATGTTGTTGTGTCTAGATGTAAATTACTGTCTAATGGACTGGCTTGTTACACAAGTGTCTGATGCGGTTTGGCGATGTAATGCAAATCAGTTTTTAACGCCAAAGACAATGAATGGATTGTTATCACTGCTTCATTTTCACCCATTATCTTTCTTATTACGAGACATACGATTACAGGATCTGTATTTGTCACAGGGTTAAAATATCTACAAGGGTGAATATCAACATTGAGTACCAAAATGACTATAAATTCAGCAGGTCAATTAGATTTAGCATTGGTATCTGTAGAATTACAGTCACTATTCATACATTCCTATATTTAAGTATGATTGTACTTGTAAATAATAAGATTTTTACTGAAATCTTTACTGAACAGACTACAAATCTTTACAGATTTTTACTGTATCTAAAAAAAAAAATGTCACTGTACATAGGTAAATGTGACAATAAAGTAGCAGTGGATTTAACTGAATCAATAATTTTAAGGAGATAGTCAATAGGTGCAGGAGGAGGCCATTCGGCCCTTCGAGCCAGCACCGCCATTCACTGTGATCATGGCTGATCATCCACAATCAGTACCTCTTTCCTGCCTTCTCCCCATTTCCCTTGACTCTGATATCTTTATCAAACTCCCTCTTGAAAGCCTCCAGAGAATTGTCCTGCACTGTCTTCTGAGGCAGGAAATTCCACAGATTCACGACTCTCTTTTGCTATGTCGCTCTTCAAGGGAGATGCTAAATGCATTTCGTTGTCTCTGTACTGTACACTGACAATGACAATTAAAATTGAATCTGAATCTGAATCTGAATCTCTGTGTGAAAAAGTTTTTCTTCATCTCCGTTCTAAATGGCCTGCCCCTTATTCTTAAACTGTGGCCCCTGGTTCTGGACTCTCCCAACATCAGGAACATGTTTCCTGCCTCTAGCGTGTCCAAACCCTTAATAATCTTATATGTTTCAACAAGATTCCCTCTCATCCTTCTAAATTCCAGAGTAAACAAGCTCAGCCGCTCCTTTCTATCAACATATGACAGTTCCGCCTCCCGAGAATTAGCCTCGTGAACCCACTCTGCACTCCCTCAATAGCAAGAAAGTGCTTCTTCAAATTTGGAGACCAAAACAACACACAATACGCCAGGTGTGTCACACTAGGGGGGCCTGTACAACTGCAGAAGGACCTCTTTGCTCCTGTACTCAACTCCTCTTGTTATGAAGGCCAACATGCCATTCGCTTTCTTCACTGCCTGCTGTACTTGCATGCTTACTTTCAGTGTCCACGGCCACCCAGCTTCGTGTCATCTGCAAATTTGCTAATGTTACTTTTAATCTCTTCATCTAAATCATGAATGTATATAGTAAATGGCTGCGGTCCCAGATATTGTAAATATTGTAACTAGCCTTGCGGTACCCCACTAGTCACTGCCTGCCATTCTGTAAGGGACCCGTTTATTCCTATTCTTTGTTTCCTGTCTGCCAATCAATTTTCTATCCATGTACAGTACCCTACCATGTGCTCTAATTTTGCCAACTAATCTCCTATGTGGGACCTTATCAAATGCTTTCTGAAAGTGCAGATATATTGTATTTTCTAATTAATGGAAACGGAATGTTCCAGAGGAGTTAGGGTGTGTTGCCTTTCCATCTGAATTTCTTGTAATAGACAGCAATCTTGTCACTTAAGGCCATAGTTCATTAGGTCATAAGTGATAGGAGCAGAATTAGGCCATTCGACCCATCATGTCTACTCCACCAGTCAATCATAGTTGATCTATCTCTCCCTCCTAACCCCATTCTCCTGCCTTTTCCTCATAACCCCTGACACCCGTACCAATCAAGAATCTATCTATTTCTGCCTTAAAAATACCCATTGTTGTGTCCTCCGCGGCAAAGAATTCCACAGATTTTCCACTCTCTGACTAAAGAAATTCCAACTCGTCTCCTTCTAAAAGGAACGTCCATTAATTCTGAGGCTATGATCTCTCGTCCTCGACTCTCCCACTAGTGGAAATAACCCGTCCACATTCACTCTTTCACTATTCTGTAAGTTTCAATGAGGTTCCACCTCATCCTTCTAATCTCCAGCGAGTACAGGCCCAGTGCTGTCAAACACACATCATATCTTAACCCACTCATTCCTGGGATCATTCTTGTAAACTTCTGGACCCTCTCCAGCACCAGTACATCCTTCCTCAGATATGGTGCCCAAAATTGCTCACAATACTCGGGATACAGCCTGACTAGTGCCTTAGAGCCTCAGTATTACATCCCTGTTTTTGTATTCTATCCCACTTGGAATCAATGCTAGCATTGCATTTGCCTTCCTTACTATCGATTCGACTTGCAAATTAACGTTTTGGGAATCCTGCACTAGCACCCAATTCTCTTTACACCTCCGATTTCTGGATTCTCTCCCCATTTATAAAATAGTCTATGCCTTTATTCCTACTACCAAAATGCATGACTCCAACTTGTATTGGATTGTATTGAATACTTACTATGTTCTTTATTCAAGATATCGCTATATTCAAGATATCCTTATCCTATTTCTTTCTGAGCAAGAGCCTCACTGCTGTACCTTGGAGGTGTTTTGCCTATCCTGGATAAAATCATTGATTTATCTCAGCATATTTTTCTTGAATGCGATGCATCACAACATGTTTTGGGAACGGCTCCATCCAAGACTGCAAGAAATTGCAGTGAGTTGTGGATGTAGCCTAGACCATCACACAAACGAACCTCCCTTCCATTGACTCCATCTACACTTCGCACTGCTGTGGCAAGGCCACCAGCATAATCTCACCCCGGACTCTCCTTTTCCCCTCTCCCATCAGGCAGGAGGTACAGAAATTTGAAAGTCCATATCTTCAGATTCAGGTATCATTTCTTCCCACCTGTTATCAGGCAACTGAACTTTCTCTCACCAGCTACAGTGAGCTACAGCTACTGTACCTCATGGAGACCTTTGAACTATATTTAATTGGACCTTATCGGACCTTATATTTCATTAAATGATAAACCAGTTATCCTGTGTCTGTACAATTTGGATGGCTTGATTGCAATCATGTATAGTCTTTTTGTTGACTGGATAGCACGCAACAAAAAAAGATTTTCACTGCCTTAGTACGTGACAGTAATAAACTAAACTCAATGAACACTGAAGTCACAAGATCAAAAGCCTTCATTCAGGTCAGTGTAGCCTTTTTGATTGGCACCCCATCAATCACCCCACCCGTTCATTTCATCCTCTGCCAGTATAAAATACACCGCAATAACCTGGCCGGACATCCTGACAGCTCCTCCCATTTCCTTGATCTCTGACACCAAAGAAGAGGGAATGACCAGGGTGGAAAAGGTCTTTGATTCTGTTGGCTTCTTTCCAGAGGCAACGTGCAGTGTAGATGGAGTTAATGGTGGGGAGTGTGGCCTGTGTTGGGGACTGGGCTACATCCATATCACTCTGCGATTTCTGCAACTTTTGCCCCAAGGGAGCAGGGAGAAGAAGGAATGACTGGGGTGAGAGAGGCCCTTGATTATGTTCCTCTTGTTTGTCTTAGAACATAGAACATAGTAAAGCATAAAAACAATGCCCACAATGTCTGTGCCGAACATGAGGTCAAGTCCATCACTTATCTACCTGTTCATAACTCATATCCCTCCATTCCCTGCACATACATATGCCTATCCAAAAGCCACCAACTAATCTGGTTCAACAACCACCCCGGCAGTGAATTCCAGGTGCACATCACCCTCTGTGTAAAACAAGACTTGGTCCGTACATCTCCTTTCAGCTTTCCCCCTCTCACTTTAAATCTATGCCCCCTAGTCTTTGATTTTTTACATCCTGGGAAAAGGATTGTGCCTGTCTACCGTATTTAATCCTGCAATAACTTTACATACTTCTATCAGGTCTACCACTACCTCCGGTAGTCCAGAGAAAACAGTCAAGTCTGTCTAGCCTCTCGCTGTAGTTAATATCCTCTCTTGTAGAAATGCATAAATCATATTTGCAATCTGCTGTTGGGTCCCCGATGCAGCATTCAATTTTTAATAAAAGGTGCTTTACAAAAACCCGTTTTGGGTGGAAACTGAGTTATTCTGTGATTATGTGAATGTCAGAAAATGTTGTTCTTCCATTGTAAGAGATACAACTAAGTCGGGAATTAGCAATTGTTGGTGTTAACCTCATCACAATTGTTGGTGTTAACTTCATCACAATTCATAGCCCAGCCTCCAGTAGCTTCAGGGCACCGGGTTCGATCCTAACGACAGTTGCTGTCTGTACAGAGTTTGTACGTTTTCCTTGTGGCTGTGTGTTTTTTCTCAGGGTTGTTCTGGGTTCCTCTCTCATTCCAAAATCGTGCAGGTTTGTAGGTTAATTGGCTTCTGTAAAATTTGTCCCATAATGTGTATTAGGATGGAACTAGTGTATGGGTGATCGCTAGTCGGCAAGGACTCGATGGGGTAAAGGGTCTGTGACACTAAACTCACTAAAACTCTATTTTTCCTGGTGTACCTTTTTAATAGAATGTTCTTCCATTCATATAACCAAATTAAGAAAGGCCTGGAAATACTCAGCGGAAATACTAGGCAGCATCTGTGGGGAGAGGAAAAGAGTTGACACTTCAAGTATAGAAGTTGGGATGTAATGTTAAAATTGTACAAGGCATTGGTGAGGCCAATTCTGGAGTATGGTGTACAATTTTGGTCGCCTAATTATAGGAAGGATGTCAACAAAATAGAGAGACTACAGAGGAGATTTACTAGAATGTTGCCTGGGTTTCAGCAACTAAGTTACAGAGAAAGGTTGAACAAGTTAGGGCTTTATTCTTTGGAGCGCAGAAGGTTAAGGGGGGACTTGATAGAGGTTTTTAAAATGATGAGAGGGATAGACAGAGTTGACGTGGAAAAGCTTTTCCCACTGAGAGTAGGGAAGATTCAAACAAGGAGACATGACTTGAGAATTAAGGGACTGAAGTTTAGGGGTAACATGAGGGGGAACTTCTTTACTCAGAGAGTGGTAGCTGTGTGGAATGAGCTTCCAGTGAAGGTGGTGGAGGCAGGATCGTTTTTATCATTTAAAAATAAATTGGATAGTTATATGGACGGGAAGGGAATGGAGGGTTATGGTCTGAGCGCAGGTATATGGGACTAGGGGAAATTATGTGTTCGGCACGGACTAGAAGGGTCGAGATGGCCTGTTTCTGTGCTGTAATTGTTATATGGTTCAAGTCAGTTGCTTTCCATCATAACTGAGATTCTGACCCCAGACCTGCTGAAAGTTTCCAGCAATTGTTGCTTCTGCTTTGGGTCTTCACCATAAGCTGTGTTTTAGTTTCAATGTTATTATAGCTGCCCTTTTTAGATTGGACGTTAATTCAGTGTAATGCACTCTTGAGATCTGAGCATGTGGAAAAGTGCTCTTTTAGGTATTGCCACAAAAGGATTGTCAGCAGAATTTTGCCAAATGAAAAATACATTTATAATCACTTCTGTAATAAGCACTTGAAGATCCGGCATTAGTCTTCAATAACCCTCCATGTTTCATAACTCATTAAATTATAATCTGAGGGCTCAACTACTTTAAAGAGGCCACCAGGACTTTATTAAGAACCTCTCAATTTGCTGAACAGTTCTACATTGTTTGATAACAAGATTTGTTTGGAACAAAGGCTTTATTAAAGATCAGAATTGATAGGAAGATATAGGGGTAGATCTGGTGAACAGTCGGCAGTTTCTCTTTGCTTTACATATTCTCAGAATTTACGCGAGCAACTCTGCCCACTGGATCTGTGCCAATTTTACGGTGCAAGTTCAACGGGCCTTTTTGATATCAAGGTGAGGAGAGGGGCGGGGGCCAGGAAAAAACGGGTCTGCAGTGGAATACTGCAAGCCTTCCTTTTATTTAATTTCATACTATGTATTTATATGTAGTTAATTGTTTTCGTTTTTCTGTATGACATCTCGATAGGTTAAATTATTTCACATTTTAATACTATTTATTTTTAGTTTTAAAGCAATTTTTGAATTTCAGCAAGAGTTTTGACGGGCGGAAGACTATGAGAATCTTGGCTGGTTGTCAAGGCAATTCATCGACAGTATCTGCTACCGTGCTTAGATCAGGGCTTCTGCATGACTTGACCTTGCTGATAGCCTCGGAAGTGACTTTGCAGCAGAAGATTGCACTTGGCAATCTATTCAAAACAAGGTGTGATGTCTCAGAATAATTCATTTCATAGTTTTCTCGATAATCTGGCAGCCAAAAACCAGTGTTTGAAAGATACAGTGCCCTCTATAATGTTTGGGACAAAGACCCATCATTTAGTCGCAGCAGGTCGCCGAAAATGTTGAAAATGTTGAAAATCCAGCGGCGACCAGAAAAAGGTACGACTCTTTGGACGACGACTCACGGCCTGTTTGGTCGTGAGCAGTTGCCCAAAGAGCGAGGTTCAGAAACTGGGTAAACCATAGCAAATCACTCACTTTAGACACTCCAAAATATTTTCTATTGTCTACATCAGACATATGATGAACACTCAATGCTCCATCTACCCTTCATGTTGCCTCAGCAAGGCACGACTCATGCCCCCTTCTCCCCTCTCCATCAGGCAAGAGGTACAGAAGAGTGAAAACACATACCACTGGATTCAGAGTTTCTTTCCAGCTATTACTGAAAACTAAACCATCCTATCATTAACTAGAGAGTGGCCCTGATCTACCATCCACCTCATTGGAAACCCTCAGACTATAATAAAATTTACTGCACTAAATCATGATCGTAAGTGATAGGAGTAGAATTAGGCCATTTGGCCCGTTGTTTACTCTTCCATTCAATCATTAAGTTTAGAGATTCAGCTCAGAAGCAGGCCGTTCAGCCCGCTGGACCAGTGATCCCTGTACACTAGCACTATCCTACACACTAGGGACAATTTACAATCTTTAGCAAAGCCAATTAACCTACAAACCAATACGTCTTTAGTGCGGGAGGAAACCGGAGCACCTGGGGAAAACCCTGCAAGGTCTCAAGGAGAATGTATAAACGCCATTCAGAATGCACCCGTGGTCAGGATCGAAGCCGGGTCTCTGGCGCAGTAAGGCAGCAACTCTTCCACTGCGCCATTGTGCCGCCCTACACCTGCAATACTCCTGCATTATTTCCTGAATGAGGTTGTGTAATGTACAGAGTAGGAGAGAGCACTGGGCGTTAAGGAACAATGTTTAGAATGTCACCAGATATAATTTGGATGAGAATGGTTTTGTTGATTTATCTTGTCATAAATTAAACAAAGGAATTAGAATCTCTTTGTGTTGACAGATTGAAAGAAGTCTGCAATGTTGTTTGACAAAACCAAATATCCAGCAGCACGCACAACTGATTTGGAAAAAATGCTTGAAACAAGGAACTGCATATGCTGGTTTATAAGAAAGGACACAAAGTACTGGAGTAACTCAGCATGCCAGGCAGCATCTCTGGAGAACATGGATTGATGATGTTATGTATTGGGACCCTTCTTCAGACAGATGGTTGGAGTGGGGTGAAAGCTGCAAGAGATAGAGAGACAGGACAAGGCATTGCAGTTAATAGGTGAACACAGGTGAACTGGTGAGGGGGGGGGGGGGGGGGGGGGGGGGGGGGGGGTTTGGTAGGTAGATAGTTGGAACAGAGGCTAGGGATTAAAACAGTGTGAGACCAAAGGATTGAAGAGTTGCAAATTATGAGGCCATGTGGGTGGATGGGGAGTGGAGAAATAGTTGTGAGACCCGGCGGGGCACAGGGTAGGATGGGATATGGGAGAGAAAGGGGAGGGGGGTTGTGTTTACTCTCTAAGCTTCATATGAATAGAGAGCAAGAGTTTCAGACCAATGAACTTTTGCATAAACTTGGAAAAGTTTGATATGCAAGAGACTTTAAGGTGCTGAGAAAGGGTGAAGCAGAAGAGGGAAGGTTCCTGTTAAAGTAGATTGCAGGAGCGATTAATAGACAATAGACAATAGGTGCAGGAGTAGGCCATTCGGCCCTTTGAGCCAGCACCGTCATTCAATGTGATCATGACTGATCATCCCCAATCAGTACCCCTTTCCTGCATTCTCCCCATATCCCCTGACTGCTATCTTGCTCTCTCTTTAAAGTATCCAGAGAACCGGCCTCCACCGCCTTCTGAGGCAGAGAATTCCACAGACTCACATTTCTCTGTGAGAAAAAGTGTTTCCTCGTCTCCGTTCTAAATGGCTTACTCCTTATTCTTAAATTGTGGCCCCTGGTTCTGGACTCCCCCAACATCGGGAACATGTTTCCCGCCTCTAGCGAGTCCAAACCCTTAATAATCTTATGTGTTACAATAAGATCCCCTCTCATCAATCTAAACTCCAGAGTATACAAGCTCAGTCGCTCCATTCTCTCAGCAAATGACAGTCCTGCCATCCCAGGAATCAACCTCGTAAACCTACGCTGCACTCCCTCAATAGCAAGAATGTCCTTTCTCATATTAGGGGACCAAAACTGCACACAATACTCCAGGTGTGGTCTCACTAGGGCCCTATGACAAAATATGCTGGAACAATGCATAAGAGATTGATAATAAGGCAGGTAATGAAGCTAAAAGTCAGGTTAAAGGAGACAGAAACAGGAGAAGCAAAATCTTTGTTACCTGATATTACAGAAGTAAAAATACAGAAACAAAAATGAGAAATGCTCCAAAATCACAAATTTAATTTCATTATTCATTATAGCTTGTTGTAGATTGAATCATCTAATGGTAAGGTGCTATTGCTCCAGGTTATGTTGATCAGAGAATGAGACCAAAGTTCAA
Organism: Leucoraja erinaceus; assembly: GCF_028641065.1. Classification (NCBI taxonomy): domain Eukaryota; kingdom Metazoa; phylum Chordata; class Chondrichthyes; order Rajiformes; family Rajidae; genus Leucoraja; species Leucoraja erinaceus. The sequence goes on along the minus strand of NC_073390.1, from coordinate 22,845,002 downwards.
GAGGTTGGTGTGGCAGCAGGAGATGGAATTAAAGTGAAAGAAACCTAGAGGGAACAGACCCTTATGGAATACTGAAAAGCGAAAGGAAGATGTACTTTGCAGAGGTTTCTAAGTTGTAATGTTCCAAGTTGTGGAGGATGATTTGGAGGCTGCCATCTTGGTTCATTTCTGGAATAGAGGGTAAAAGAGTTAAGGGCTTGTCCCACTTAGGCGAGTGCAGGAGACTCTGCGCTCGCCCCATGATCGCCACATGTTCGCTGGTGCTCTTTGGTGAGTCGCCATCATGATCGCGAGTAGTTCCTGCATTCTGGGAACTAGTCACGGCCTCAGTATGGTCGCAACAAATTTTTCAACATATTGTTTGCCATGGAGAAAATCGATAATCCTATAGTCGTAGGTGCAGTGGTAGTTATTCTCCTTTGCTGACCGGGCATTTTCCTTGGCTCATTGGGGGAAAAAAACGTAAGCATGAGTTTTCAGAACCAAGGAAAACCGACCGGTAATTTTAAATGCCCGCTAAACTTCACAGCTGTGTATCTCTGGCTTATTAAAAGTTGTCTGGCTTCTTAAAAGTGTCTCCACTCCTTCCCCCACCCCCCCCCACGTTCCTTTAAAGAACTTACCATACACTGTGCTAGTCGTCTTAACCTACCTGTTCATCGCGGTGTGTGCCTGTATCACATTGGCTTTGCACCGTGTGAATTTCAGACAGGGCTCCCCCGCTTTCCCTGGACCCCGCCTTTGCGATGTGTTTGTGTATGTGTGTGTGTGTGTGTGTGTTCTCGCCGTTCCCGTTCCCGATTTTTCAGGCGAGTGCCGCGAACTTGACAGTCGCCGGCAGTCCGCTGAAAAATCGCCTAAGTGGGACAGGCCCTTTACGAGAGGAATGTTTGAAGCTGACATAATCCATATCCCTGTCAACTCTAATGGAAGGACATCAGGAGCACTAACATGGAAGGTGACATTGTCAGAATGTGTGTTACCAAGCATGGAATGGAGACCCTATATGATATTTTTTTTATAGTTAGAGATACAGCATGGAACCAAGCCCTTCGATCCACAGAGTCCACGCCAACCATCCATCACCTGTTCACACGGGTTCTGTGTTATCCCACGCTCGCATCCACTCCCTACACACAAGCACAATTTGCTGAGGTCAATTAATCTGAGAATCCACACGTCCTTGTGATTTTTGAGGAAACCCAAGCGGTCATGGAGAATGTGCAAACCCACACACAGACAGGAACAAACCTGAGTCTCTGGTGCTGTGAGACAGCAGCTTTATCCACTGTGCCATTATGGTCACCCAAGAATCTTCTGGGATGGAAAGGGAAAGAGATAAGGGTGGGAATAATGGGAAATGATACAATTCTGGTGAAGGGCATCAGGAGCACTAACATGGACTGTGACATTTTCAGAATGCATGCTGCTGAGAAGGAAATGGAGATCCTGTATGAAGCAATATGGAAGGAATTGTAGTTAAGATAGAGATGAGGTTATTAAGGAAGTTGGCCCCTATCCTGTCCTTTGAAAAACAGAGAAAACCCAGGCAAAGAAAGATGTGGGGATGGACTATGTGGAGATGAGAAAGGCTTGAGATTGGCAGCAATGTTTAAAGAATTTTCCAGGTATAGTCACCTGTGCAAACAAATTACAGTCTAGGGTAGGGCCTCCTGTGTATCTGACACAAAGAATGCTTCACATTTTCTAGAGACAGACATAGTTTGAACATAACCAGGTTCCTATAGTAACATATTTTAATTGGAGACAGTGCATGGGGTTATTTAATGTGAAACAAGTTTAACGAGTTGGAGGAGCACTCAGTTTTGTTCAAGGAACAAACAAAGGCCACAGGTATTTTGCAACTCATGGTGGCTCCTGTAGACTGAGCGGAGGTGTTCGATACAGGGATCACCCAATTTCACATCAAAGATTAGACGAAAATAAATTGCTGTTGAAACTCAATGGGTCAGGCAGCATCTGTGGATGGAAAGGGACAGGTAGCGTTTCAATCGAAACTGACGAAGAGTTCCGACCTGGGATGTCTTTAGAACTTAGAGATACAGTGTGGAAACAGGCCCTACGGCCCACCAAGTCCACGCAGCCAGTGATCACCCTGCACACTAGCACTATCCTACACACTAGGAGCAATTTTACAGATGCTATTAACCTACAAACCTGTACATCTTTGGAGTGTGTGAGGAAGCTGGAAAACCTGGAGAAAACCCATGCACACAGGTATAATGTCCAAACTCCGTACAGACAGCACCCATAGTCAGGCTTGAACCCAGGTGTCTAGTGCTGTAAAGCAGCAAATCTACTGCTGTGCCTCTGTGCCGTCCAATGTCGTCTTTCCATTTTCCCCCACAGATGCTGCCTGACCTGCTGAGTTCTAACTTTGCTCAAGATTTCAGAACCTGCAGTTACCTGATTATGTTCTTGATTATGTTCCAAATCAAAGATGCACTTGCATGGAGCCCTGCTGTGCCTGATGTTTTGTTGGCTACTTCAAACACTCTTTGTTCCAAATGTAACCTGGCACCACCTCCCAACACTTTCCCTGCTACATCAAGCCTCCTGATGTACAGCTGCCTCCTGTACCCAGAGAATAAGCCCAACTTCCACAATCTAAACTTGTTACTGAGATTCCTTCCATCCCTCGGACTATTCCAATCAATCTTTATGCAAAGTTAAGTGCAGATGCTGGAATCTTGAGTAAAACTCAAATTGCTGGAGTAATTCAGTGGGAAAGGTAGCATTTGTGGAGGGAATAGATAGGTGATGTTTTGGGCCAGGACGTTTCTTCAGACTGATTGCGGTCTTTAATCTGAAGAAGGGTCCGACCTGAAACGTCACCAGTCATTTCCTGCTGCAGATGTTGCGTGACCTGCTGAGTTAAGGGGTTGTCCCACTTGGGTGACCTAATCCGCGAGTTCTGGCGAGTTTGCCCTCATACTCGCAGCATGGTCGACACGAGGTCGTAGGGGGTCTTTGTAACTCTCCTTCATGCTCGAGAGTAGTTCCCGTGTACTCGAGGCCTCAGCTAGGTCACGGCGTATTTTTCAACGTTGAAAAATGCCCGCGAGTAAAAAAAGGTCGCCGTGGAAATAATCGATACTTTTTTTACTCGTAGATTTAGTCGTAGTAGGTCGTAGTGGGTAGGCATGTTAGTCGTAGGTAATCGAGGGTAGTCGAGGTAGTCGAAGATAGTCTTCATCATAGTCGAAGGGAGGTCGAAGGAGATCGAAGGAGGTCGGCTTCACTCTCCACTATTCTGTGTCCAATTTTCCTGAAGCTAGTCGTAGCTAGTCGAAGCTAGTCTTCAACATAGTCGAAGGAGGTTGAAGGAGGTCTTCTACATAGTCGAAGGAGGTCTTCTACATAGTCGAAGGAGGTCTTCAACATGACATTTTTTTCAAACTCTCCTAAACTCTTCTAAACTCGCCAATTAGGTTGCCCAAGTGGGACAGCCCCTTAAATCCAGCACTTTGTTTTTCACAATCTTTACTGCATTTTATTTAGGACTATCACATCTTTCTTAATGTGCAGCAAATTGGTTGCAATACTCAATTTGTAGCCTAACCACTGTTTTATAAAGGTTTAAGGCAAACTACTTGTTTTCGTGCTGCACTTTGATATTAGTGAATCCGTGAATCCCATGTGTGCCACTGACAAATCTCTTGGCAGCAGAACCTAGTTTGGCATCCTGCCAGATGCAAAACGTTAAGCCACATACGCACACTGTCTACACCTTTTCAAACTGTCACCTAGTTTATACTCTTTAGCACAAGAAATATGAAGATATATATGCATCTCTTTATATTTCTACAGTAAATTTCCGCTGCTACTCTCCTGTCCATTCCACCAGCCTCTTTGTAGCCCCTTTCAGACTAAACTCATTGTTTATCATATCTTTAAGTTTGTCTTGTGCACGACGTAGCACGGTGGTGTGGCGGTACAGCTACTTACTGCCTTACAGCGCCGGAGACCTGGGTTCGATCCTGACTATGGGTGCTTGTCTGTATGGAGTTTGCATATTCTCCCTGTGACCTACGTGGGTTTTCTCCAAGACCTTCGGTTTCCTCCCACACTCCAAAGACGTGCAGGTTTGTGGGTTAATTGATTTGGTATAAATGTAAAAATTGTCCCTAGTGTGTGTAGGGTATTGTTAATGTGCGGGGATCGCTGGTCGGTGCAAACTCGGTGAGCCGAAGAGCCTGATTCTGCACTGTACCTCTAAACAAAATTTCATTTTGTGTAGTGGTCATAGATTAAGGGCTACAAGGAACTGCACCGAGGCATTGAATCGGCACAGAACAGCCATAGTCTTATTGAATGACGGGACAGGCTTAAGGAGCCGAGTGGCATACTGCTCCTGGCCTGCTGGCCTATGGTCCACCGCCGATTTTCTGGCAACTGATGGCCCGCACCACTTTAATCTGGCCAAAGTTCTGAGAGCATTGCGTGTGTCGCATGTTCTTTCGGGACGTGTGTCCCGTCCTGAAAGAGTCAATTGTTTACTTCTTTGTTAATTGGTGCTTCTTTATTGAAGTTCATAGCATTCCATGGTACTTTAGAGAAAAGTTGAGCGGGGGGTAAATAGTAGTGGGTCAGAGGTGTATTGTTGAATTATTATTTTGTGACCTCTGTTGGTCCGGCAAAATAAGGCTCTGGAACTGAGGGTGCCGGAAAATTAATGGTGCACCGGTACTAGTACTGACTGCCAGGGAAGTACATAGTTTACCATTCTTTAGCTTTGGAAAAACAACTGTTCACCAGTGTTGGAGACACGAGGAACTACAGACACTGGTTTAGAGAAAACGGCACAAAGTGCTGCAATAACTCAGCAGGTGTGGCAGCATCTCTGGAGAACATGAATGGGTGACGTTTCGGGCTGGGAATCTTAGTCCTGACTTGAAATGTCACCTAGCCATGTTCTATAGAGATGCTGCCTGACCCGCTGAGTTACTCCAGCACTTTGTGTTTTTTTTTGTTCACCGGTATTTTGTGCTTTCTGCCTATTCATGCTGCTGTTCCATTGACTGCAATTTTGCTTGATAGCCTGCGGTGTGGGATTTCACCAAGTGCTTTTTGAGCCAGCTGGAGTTTTGAAAACTGACCACTTTTATTTTTGTAATCAGAATCTACCGGATGAGTTTCTTTGTTTGCTGCCGTTTCTGCCTGGGAAACGTAGAGCGAAGAGTAAATGATGTTTTAAAAGCGGCGGTAGTTCCAGGAAACCAAAACTTCGAATTTTCATGCCGCAACAACCTCCTCCCCTTAAATATTAGGTTCTATGAATCAGCAGCCGGGGGAAGATAGCACTTCCTTTGAAATGTCACACTTTATTAGCAACAATGCTTTCAGCTGAGGTTGTGGGATTTCCGAAGTGTCTGTCAAGTTTGAGACCCATTAATTAAAAATGTATTTTTAATTTTGTTTGCCCTGATACAATTTTTGTAAAATTATAAACCAAATCTTTAAGTGCTTTACATTCAAAATATAATCTGTCAAAAATAGTTTCTGTATAATTAAAAAGCAACCGCAGATGCCAGTTTCTACAAAGATAGACACAAAATGCTGGAATAACTCAGCAGGCCAGGCAGCATCCCCGGAGAAAATGAACATGTGACATTTCAGGTCAAGTCAAGTTTATTTTTCACATACACATACGAGATGTGCAGTGAAATGAAAGTGGCAATGCTCGCGGACTTTTGTGCAAAAAGACAAACAACCAAACAACCAAACAAACTATAAACACAATCATAACACACACATATTCTTTTACATAATAAATAATGGAAGGAAAAACGTTCAGTAGAGTTAGTCCCTGGTGAGATAGGCGTTTACAGTCCGAATGGCCTCTGGGAAGAAACTCCTTCTCAACCTCTCCGTTCTCACAGCATGACAACGGAGGCGTTTGCCTGACCGTAGCAGCTAGAACAGTCCATTGCTGGGGTGGAAGGGGTCTCTCATGATATTGTTGGCTCTGGAGTTGCACCTCCTGATGTATAGTTCCTGCAGGGGGGCAAATGAAGTTCCCATAATGCGTTCGGCCGAACGCACTACTCTGCAGAGCCTTCTTGTCCTTGGCAGAGCAATTCCCAAACCAGATGGTAATGTTCCCGGACAAGATGCTTTCCACCGCCGCTGCGTAGAAGCACTTGAGGATCCTCGGAGACACTCTGAATTTCCTCAATTGCCTGAGGTGGTAAAGGCGCTGCCTTGCCTTACTCACGAGTGCTGAGGTGTGTGATGCCCATGTCATATCCTCGGAGATGTGGACTCCAAGATATTTAAAACAGTTCACCCTATCCACAGGATCCCCATTTATCCTCAATGGAGTGTACGTCCTCGGATGATGTGCCCTCCTAAAGTTCATGATCAGCTCCTTCGTTTTTTTGATGTCATCCTGGCACCAGAGTGATAGACCAGCCACCTCCTCCCGGTAGGCCTTCTCGTCGTTGTCTGAGATCAGGGGCTACGGATTGTAACCAACTACCGAGCACCCCTCCCTCATCCGCAAGTGCCGGCACCTCCCTAGCTGATGACCTGAACTCCTTTTACGCTCGTTTCGAGAGGGGCAACACCACCCCAGGTTGGGACCTTTCTTCAGTCCCTGAAGAAGTCATCCTGAAGATGTCTGAAGAATAATCCTGACCTGAAATGTCAACTATCTATTTTCTCCAGGGATGGTGCCTGAACCGCTGAGTTACTCCTGCAATTTGTGTCTAACAAAAGCCACAATGTTGGATTATGAAAGATTTAAATTTAAAGATTTGAGAAGGGCCGTGACCTGAAACGTCATCCATCCATTTTCTCCCGAGATTTTTTTTTGAGATACAGCAAGGACACAGGCCCTTTGGCCCACTGAGTCCATGCTGACCATCGATCGATGCACACATTCTATGTTATCCCACTTTTACATCCTACATATTGGGCAATTTACAGAACCCATTGAACCTACTTCTTTGGAACTGCACTTCTTTGGAATGTGGCGGGAAACCGGAGGAAACACACACGGTCACAGGGAGAATGTGCATAATCCACACAGACAGCAAATGAGGTCAGGATCAAACCCGAGTCTCTGGTGCTGTGAGGCAGCAGCTCTACCGCTGCACCGCTGAAGAACTGTAGTTCAGAGGCACAGCGTTTTGTGTCTAGGATTTGAAGTTATTTTGGTTAGAGTGCTGGGTTTTAAGGGAGCATTTGAATGGATGAGATGCCACTTGAAAGCATGGGTGCCACTGATGGGGAAAAAAGAAAGAAATTGGGGTGAAATGGTGAGGGAGTTCAGAGTTTTTGGAGCATTGTACAGTTTTGGGTGAGTTGGAATTTATACAAGATGTCCAGGTGTAGATGAGAGTCAGCAGCAGATGGGTTGAAATAAGTGTGAAGTTGAGTGATATTTTTGGAGTAATTGTAGCTCAAACACTGTGGGATGGAACCCAGCTTGCTTAACATTGGAGCCTGAGGTTGCCAATACTACAGCTTTAGAAAACAACAGTTTTAATGATAATTGATGCTTTTTTCTAACTTTGTGATTAGTATCTGATTGCAAAGTTGAGGATTGAATTAGAATGGCACAGTGGTGCAGCTGGTAGAGTTGCTGTCTTATAGCCCTGTCCCGCGGTACGAGTTCATTCCAAGAGCTCTCCCGAGTTTAAAAAAAAAGCAAACTCGTGGTAAGCACAGAGAATGAACGTAGCGGGTATGTCGGAGCTCGGGGACGTCTCTTAGCGGCTCGTAACGCTAACGGCAGGTACTTGGGAAGACTCGCTAACGGCAGGTAAGCACGGGAAGACTCGTGACGAGTGGCCATTACTGTAAATCTCCGAGTTCAAATCAGAGCAAACTCGGGAGAGCTCTTGGAATGAACTCGTACTGTGGGACAGGGCTTTAACAGTGCCATAGACCCAGGTTCCATCCTGAGTATGGGTGTTATCTGTACAGAGTTTGTGCATTCTCCCTATGACCGCGTGGGTTTTCTCTGGGTGCTCTGGTTTCTTCCCACATTACAAAGTTGTAATTGCCTTTGGTAAAATTATAAATTGTCCCTAGTGTGTACGATAGTGTTAGTGTAAGGGGCGATCGCTGGTCGATGCAGACTTGGTGGGCCAAAGGGCCTGTTTCCCCGCTGTATATCTAAAGACCGCAGAATATATTTATTCCTCAGAGTTTCCTGTTAGATGGCCACAAAAAGTTTTTTAAAAATGTCTAGTTTCTGCTGTCAAATTCTGCAGAACCTCTGGGGAAACTGACAGTGACGTTTCTACCCCATGCAACCTTCCTGTCTGTAAATATCAGGCTCAGTGATTCAGCAACTGAGAAAGGTAATTCCTCGTTTCCTATGACATGTTAACTGTCCCCACCTAAGTTTCTTATTGAGGGATTTCCCAAAAATGTCAAGGTTTAGCATCCTAGGTTTAAATATAAATTATACATTCTATTTAATTTACCCTTCATGTTGCAATTAAAGCTTTATAAAAAAAAACACACTTCATAAGCCAGTTTTACTGTGTTCTTGAATTGAAAAATACAGCGTTGAAACAGGTACTTCGGCCCACTGTGCCCACTCCAACTATCGATCACCTGTTCACACTAGTGCTATGTTTTCTCACTTTCGCAACTACTCCCTACACACGCGGCACAATTTGCAGCAGCCAATTAACCTACAAACTCGCTCGGATATGGGAGGTAACCGGACCACCTGGCAGAAAGCCACGCAGTCACTGGGAGAACGTGCAAACTCCACATAGACAGCACCCGAGGCCAGGATTGACCAGGTTCTCTGGCGCGACTCTACCGGCTGATCCATGGCACCACCCAGATGAGTTACAGTGACAGATGTATGAAGCATGTGTGAAAGTGAACAATATCATGGGGTAGACATAAGGAGGCTGTGGGATTAAGCTCATTTGTCAAAAAACCAAAATCTCAGGTTGCTAATAGCTTCATCTTCAAATGTTTTTTATGTTACCTATTAAGCACATTCTTGGTTATGAGAAACAATAGGCTCAGAGTATTATTATTAAATGTGAATTAAATCTTTAGACTCCAGTCTTTAGAGATACAGCGTGGAAACAGGCCCTCTGCCCACTGAGTCCGCGCCGACCAGCGATCACCCTGTACACCAGCCCCATCCTACAGACTAGGAACAATTTACAATTTTTACCAAAGCCAATTAACCAAAAAACGTGTACGTTTTTGTAGTATTGGATGAACCCTGAGCACCTGGAAGAAACCCATGCTGACACAGAGAGAACGTACAAACTCCGTACAGACTGCACCCATTGTCAGGATCGAACCTGGGTCTATAGCGCTGTAAGGCAACAACTCTACTGCTGCGTTACTGTGCCGCCCCAAGCATACATCAACCATACATTTTCTTTGAGTTTCTGTTGGGAACGATAGTGTCAGAATCTAAAATGATATGTTTTTGCATTAACATGGCTGGATTGCAATCCTGAAGGCACAATTCATGCCACCAGCTGCAATGTAAATTTGAATGTATCCCCATGGCCAAGATTTGTTGTGAGGTGAAGTTTGGTTCTTTTTTTGCCGTCTCAAAAACCCCCCCCCCCCCCCCCCCCCCCCCCCCCCCCCCCCCCCTAATATTCATTCTGTGTGGCCAGCGAAGAAAATGTGAAATGGCGAAGAAAACAAATCAAAAAGAAAGATTTTTTAAAACGTTAGTGAGAGAACAACGGCACCACAGTGTCTAAAACATTACAACTCTGTACATGAATAAACCCACTCAACTATTTTGAATATAGAACCAGGAGGATTTTTATTATTTCATGTATTTTGAAAATTGATGAGAATTTCTGCTATGTACTGAAAACTAAAGGATTTCCCTACTTGTTTTTGGTGCAACCTCATGCCAATTCTCAAGCAAGGTTGCCCTCAGCAGCCCATCCTTGATGAGTTTGCTGCTATAGTTCATCCATTTTTGTTCTTATTATTTGTTTAGTGTTATTAGTTTTTGGTTTTAGTCTTGGAGATACAGTGTGGGAACAGACTCTTCAGCCCACCAAGTCTATGCCAACCAGTGATTATCTATACACCAGTGCTATCCTACACAGGGGCCATTTACGGAGACCAATCAGCCTGCTACCAGAAAGGCTACTTGCTGAGGTAAAGCATTTCACCTTGTCTGAAAACGCCATTTCAAATTCTACCTCTTCAAACAAGTCGTCGGTCACCCCTGACTTTATCTGTACACATTGGATAGCTTGATTGTATTCATGGATCGTCTTTTCTTCGACTGGATAGCCCGTGACAAAAGCTTTTCACTGCACCATGGTACCTATGATGAAAATAATAAATTAAACTAAAAAATATTTTTTTGTGCTTTATTATCAGTAATTCAGGGAAATGCTAAGGTGATTTTATTTGAATTATGGTTGTGTGTAACTAGGTAAGTGCGACAACATAGAACTAATGTGATCAATAGTCGGTGTGGGCCAATGGGCCTGTTACCATGTTATATCTCTAACCTAAACTAGTTGATGGATGTGAACACACAAGTTCACAAAGTGCTGGAGTAACTCAGCAGATCAGGGAACAACTCTGGAGGTGCTCACACATGGATGTGAAGTTTCTGAGTGAGACCCTTCTTCAGATCTGGTTTGGATTTTTAAAAATATTGTAACATTCAACACTGATGATGACAAATGATATGAGTACTATGCTCGCAGATTCTTTAAGAATAACACCATAGGACATTGCACATCAATTTTTAAAGGACTTGATCTTATATGATTATATATTTTATCCATCCACAGCTTGTTTATATTTTAATCTTTGTATCATCCAAGATTTTCAATTTGGTAGAGGTAACCTAACGGGATTTGATTCCACAGAGTTGCTGTCGGACAATGTTTTGGCACAGTAATTGGAAATATTTCTGATGAATGCTTTGTGGAATTTGCAGCACTGGTATTGACAACATATTTAAATAGAGATATTAATCACTGTCTAAAATCCACTAACCGTTTTGAATTTTATAATTACTTTTACTTACAATATTTTAAAAACTGGGTAATATTTCAACTTCAACATAGTCAACGTACAATTGTAAACAAATGCTCGTAAGAAAGGCTAATTTTAACTCTTCATACCACATGAAATATAAATTATACGATAAGACTGATTAATTACCCCTTTGCCATCTTAGCCATTTGGTCAACAGTAATAGTCTTGTACTTCGGGATCTTTATAACTTTCATTATCTTCCCAAAACAACGATACAATGCTGGCGTGATACAGTTAATAGTGAGAGGTTAAGATGAGTATTCCCAAAGTCAAGATTAATGGCACAATATTGTGTGTTTACTTTAACAACTCCAATATTGAGGAGATACACTACCCTTTCCCCACTACTTCCTACGAGATATTACTATTGCCCGCAAATTAAACCTCCCATTTTGCAGACTACTTCCTCTCCTCATGCTGTATATTGTTGAGCATGTAAGTGAATGATACGTTGTTGTTACATGTACCTAGGTACAGTGAAATGCGTTGTTTTGCACACAATCTGGTAAAATCATACAGCAGATCTCACTCAGGCAGTATATAAAGAGTTGCCACGTTTCTCATGCTGACAAAGTTACAAAATGTTAATCGAACAGCCTATATTTCCTCACAGAGGAGATCCAGGCATGCCACCGTGCGAGGTAGTAGGTGGCCCCCCCACCGACCCCCCCTCCATTCACGGCAGCCCCCCGCTAGTTCTTCCCTTCGTTCTTGGCAGGCCCCCGCTTGGTCTCTCTTTCATTCTCGGCGGCCCCCCACTGTGTCAGAAATCATGTGCGGAGTGGAACAATGCCCAAACCCCAACAAAATAAAACGTTGGAACAATGTAAAACCCAAGCCAATGAGTTGTAAATATTAAGAGTTCAATATGTGTGGGAAGGAACTGCAGATGCTGGGTTATACCATTTTTGCAGTTTGAAGAAGGGTTCCGACCCGAAATGTCAACTATTCCTTTTCTCCAGAGATACTTCCTGACCCGCTGAATTACTCCAGCATTTTGTGTCTGTCGTAGGAATTCAATAGTACTTTATTGTCACAATTACCTCGATACAGTGAAATTCTTTGTTTTGCATTTAATTCAGTAGAATCATACTATACATAAGCACAATCATACATAAGCACAAGGGTGCAACGATTGAAGTGTCAAAATAGTAGATTTCTTCTGAGGCAGTACATATAATCGCCACTTTTCCGGCACCTTGTCTTTCCAAGTATTAACATTAAACATTAACTCAACATTAAAAACATTGAGTCTTATCTTGGCCATAAATGCCCGTTGTCCTGGTGGTGGCACTGGGTCGGTGTTGCAGGGAACACCCTGTTCTTGCGATGCCGGTGCCTTACACTGCCGCTTCGTGTCACTGCAGGCCGCGTCCAATCCGCGCGCTTGTCTAACCTCTGTTGGGCACGATCCATGTGATTCCCTGGCTGCTGCAGGACCTCCAGCGACACACTCAATCCACTCCTTGACCCGCGAGCTCCTTGTCTCTCGCCTCCCGCAGCCAACACTCCGCTTCCGTGCACCGGTGCGCCTACGGCCACCAACATCGAGACCCCCAGAAACTGCAGATGCTGATATACAAAAAAAAGACAAAGTGCTGGAGTAATTCAGCAGGTCAGGAAGCATCTATTGAGAACATGGCTAGGTCCTGACCCAAAACGTCACCTATCCACATTCTCTAGAGATGCTGCCTGTCCCGCTGAGTTACTCCAGCACATTGTATCTTTAGTTCTAAATATTGTTGGGGTGAAATATTTTTAAGCTCTCAGTGTGAAAGTATAAAACTGTTGACACCAGGCCTTAACTTTGTGCCTTGATATCACTTTCATTGCCCGATTTTGAAAAATTCTCATTCTCTGAACCTTCCTCTTGTCCCTTTCACTTCATAAGTTACAGGAGCAGAATTAAGCCATTCGGCCCATCAAGGCTACTACGCCACCCACTCATATTTTTCCCCATCAACCCCATTTGCCTGCCTTCTCCCCATAACTCTTGACATCCTCACTAATCAAGAATCTGTCAATCTCAGCCTTAAAAATACCCAATGACTCCTATGGCAATGAATTCCACAGATTTGCCACCCTCTGACTAAAGAAACTCCTCATCATCTCCTTTCTAAAGGTACGTCCTTTTATTCTGAGGCTATGCCCTCTGGTCCTTGACTCCCACTAGTGATAATGATAAAGATTGTTTGAGAAGGAACATCTGATGCCGCAAAACATGTCCCTGTTACATCTTGAATTATCGAATAAATTAACAAATGATAAATTCTGGTGCATTGATGGCATTATTTAGTTTTAGCTATTTAACACAGACTTTCAGGGGATTAATCTATTCATGTTTAGTTTAGAGATAAAGCGTGAAACACACCCTTCTGCCCACCAATCACCCCGTTTACTAGTTCTATCCTACACTCTTGGGACAATTTACAAAAGCCTACAGAAATCGTCGGGTATCCTGTCTCTCCACAGGGTGTACTGTTTTGTGGCCTTCGCTGGCATAGTTGCCAGAAGCTGATTAATTGTTGAAATCATCTGTTTTGTAGGAACTGTACTGAAAATGCCAACATTCATGAACTTCAGAATACAAATTTGTGGTTTAGTTTTGAAATACAGCGGTAGAGTTGCTGCCTTACAGTGCCAGAGACCCAGGTTCGATTCTGGCCATGGGTGCTGTCTGTGCGGAGCTTGTACGTTCTCCCTGTGACTGTGTGAGTTTTCTCCAGGAGCTCCAGTTTCCTTCCACATTCCAAAGACGTGAAGGTTTGTAGGTTAATTGACCTGTAAAAATTGTCCCGAGTGCGTAAGATAGAACGAGTTTACGTGTGATTAGCAGTCGGCATGGATTTGGTAGGCCAAAGAGCCTGTTTCCATGCTGTAATCTAAACTAAACAAGTGCTTTGGTAACTACTTTTTTAGGTAAATTAGGGAGAGTTTATGCTGATCTGGCATCACTTTGCATTGATTTTCAAGTCCCAAATGAAAGAAATAATACATTCTAAGTGCCGATGTACTTTTACAAATGCACGATGGGGGAAAAAGTAGATTAACTCTGCAATGCTTCTGTATGTTGATTGTTTAATGAGAGGAGACATGTCTATGTACGAAATTTAAAGTTGCCTGAAGTGGGTTTGAAAGCGAGGTAAGTTGGGAAAGCAATTATTTTGCCAATAAAATTCTATTAGATCAATATGTGTTACCTTATTAGATTTTGTTGGTATTCAATTTTTCCCTTGCGGATTTTATTGAAGAAATTGACAGCTTTGATCTTCAACAAATTCGACATTACTTCAGCTTTGTTTTTCCAATTTTTCTTTTGCAGCAGTCTGCCTCAGAAGAACTTCAGCCGAAGAGGGCACATTTAGAGCACGCTGGTTCTCAAGATGAAGTGCCTGAGAAAGGCCTGGACAGAAAGGTATCATACATACTCCTGATTCTTCTTAGAATATTAAAACAGGGATGTAATATTGAGGTTTTATGAGGCACTAGTCAGAATGCATTTATAATTTTCTGAGGAGTTGAGGAAGGATGTGCTGGTGTTGGAGTGGTCTAGAGGGGTTTACGAGAATGATCCCGGGGATGATTGGGTACATGTTTGATGAGCATTTGAGGTCACTGGACCGGTACTCACTGGTGTTTAGAAGGATTAGGGGGGGACCTCATTGAAACTTATCAAATAGTGAAAGACCTGGATAGAGTGGATGTGGAGAGGATTTTTCCACTAGTAGGAGAGTCTGGAGCCAGAGGGCACAGCCTCAGAATAAAAGGGCGTATCTTTAGAAAGGAGATGAGGAGGAATTTCATCAGTTAGAGGGTGAGGTAAATCTGTGGAATTCATTGCCACAGACGGCTGTGGAGGCCAAGTCATTGGGTATTTTTAAAGTGGCGAGCGGAAGATTCTTGATTACTAAGGGTGTCAAAGGTTACGGGCAGAAGGTGGGAGAATGGGGTTGAGACGGAAATATAGATTAGCCATGATTGAATAGTGGAGTAGACTCGATGAGCCGAATGACCGAATTCTGCTTCTCTGATGTTCTTTTAGGCAGTGTGGGGGGAGAGGGCAGAAGATTTCAAGAGTTTAGTCGTTGTTTTTCTGCATTCATTTTTGGGTTAAGGTGAGAAGGAAAAAATCTGAAGGAAGCATGAGGGGTAAGTGTTTCCCACAGAGGATGGTTGGGTATATGGAATAAGCTGTCAGAGAAGATGGTACAGAGAGATACATTTGAGACATTTGAAAGACATTTGGACAAATACATGGATATGAAAAGTTTAGAGGGATAGGAGCCCATGGGACTAGCTTTGGAAGGCACATTGGCTGGCATAGACAAGTTGGGCCGAAGGGCCTGTTCTCATGCTGTGTAACCGTCTTCACAGGTGTCCGTGAAGATAATGATGCAGGTAATTAGACTCCTACAAATTCCTACAGATGCAACATAGAAAGCACCCTATCGGGCTTGGTTTGGCAAATGCTCTGCCCAAGACTGCAAGAAGTTGCATAGAGTTGTGGACGCAGCCTGGTCCATCAGACAAACAGGCTCCCCCCTCATCGACTCAATCGACACATCATGCTGCCTAGGGAAAGAAAGCAACATAATTAATGACCACACTCCCACTCCAGTTATTCCCATCTCTGCTTCCTCCCTTCGAGCAGAAGAAACAAAAACCTGAAAGTACATACCACCTGTTTACACACTCCTGTTTAGTTTAGAGATACAGCATGGAAACAGGCTCTTCACTCCACTGAGTCCGCGCCGACCAGCGATCCCCGTACATAAACATCATCCTACACACAGTCTTTACCAAAGCCAATTAATCTACAAACCTGTACATCTTTCTAGTGTGGGTGGAAACCGGAGCACCCGGAGAAAACACACTCGGTCATGGGGAAAACGTACAAACTCCATACAGACATCACCTGTAGTCAGGATCTAACCCAGATCTCTGGTGCTATAAGGTAGCAATTCTACCCCTGCCACCCCTGTTATTATTAGATTATTGAACGGACCTCTCCTAAACTAAGAATGTGTTCCCAATTTGCCTGCATAGCATACAAAGCAATATATCTCTCAGTATATGTGACAATAGTATACCAATACCATAGTTCAAAATTCTTAGAGGCTTCACGGGGTAAATGAGTAGTTGATGTATCCCCTGGTGGGGAACTACAGCCAGGAGTCACAGTTTCAAAATAAGAAGTTTGCCGTGTTGGACAAAGATGGGAAGATTTTTTTTTCACCAAGAGATTAATAAAGCTTCGGAATTCTCCACCTCAGATGCTGCGGAGATGAGTCGCTGAGCATTTTCATTAAAGGGATCAATATTTTAGATATTATGGGAATCAAAGGATAAGGAGTTAGTGCAGGGAAATGGCGTTGAGGTAAAACAGGCACGAGGGGTGTGACCTTCTCCTGCTTCAGTTTCTTATATTTAAAACGGTAATGAATTGCATTGTTTTATTCTGAATTGGTTAATTTTCAGTCTTTCCTGCCTTTTATTGCAGAATGAATCTCAGCACGCTATGACATTCCAGCACTGGTGTCCAGTCATCAAACAAGAGGTGGATTATCCAAGTCAACAACATCCTTCAGTGATACATCCAAGGTAGGCTTCATATAGAGTAACTAGTGATCACTAAAGATGATGGTTTGAAGCTGTCTTCTAATGGAATTAAATAATGCCATTGTCTGCTGATATTTAGTCAACTGCAGTCATAGCAGTGGGAAGAAGACAGAAACTGCATGGATACAAACCAATTGTTCAGTGATTGGAGTGAAGGGTTGAAAATTTATGAATCATTTGATCTGTACTTCTAGACCAATGTGACTTCTCTAAGGTGTGCGGAAAAGACATTGTAGGGGCACATGGAACTGCGGGCATGGAATTTTGAGTAAAACGGAAAGTGCTGGAGTAACCCAGTGGGTCAGGCAGTATCTTTGGAGGAAATGGATAGGTGACGTTTCCGGTCAGAACTTTTCTTCAAACTTCTGAAGTAGGATGTCGACCCCAAACCTCACCTATTCATTCCCTTCACAGATGCTTCTTGACAGGCTGAGTTATGCCAAGACTTTGTACCTGCTTTTGTATACCATCATCTGCAGTTTGTCGTGTGTACTCCAGCACTTGGTGTTTTACTCATTGTGTTCTATCGATGTGTCTTTGCAAGCTGGTGCTTGTTGGGACAAGTAAGTGAGCATAAATCCAAATAGATCATCTGTGTAATAGAGTGACCTTGAGACCCCCACCTTTTATGCCACTATTATTTTAGTTTTACTTTGGAATGGTATAAACTTGGGATTTAGATGTTAATTGTCAAGTAGAGAAAAAAGGACAACAAAAGCCAGGTAGACACAAGGAACTGCTGATGCTGGAATCTTGCGTAGAACACAAAATGCGAGTCAGGTAGCATCTCTAGAGGTCATGGATAGGTGACGTTTTGGATCGGGGCCCTTCTTCTGACAACAAAAGACATTTCAGTAAGTTGATGTAGATTTCTATCTGGACCATCAAACCCAATTCGTGAAGCAGTATTTATTAGTGTTAGAGAATGAGTACCACAAGTGAACCAAACAGCAATACCAGACAGCTACCTATTGGCACAATCAGACCAAAACCATGCTTATTTTTAATTTCTACCACAAATATGCTCTCTTCCCACCGATTCATTTCTGCCATTTTAGTTGAGATGATTTTTCATTTTACTGTTTTTTGTTTTCAATGTCTTTTCCCATTTTGAATAGCAACACATGCATTCTTGGCAAATGTTACATCTGAACCGAGTTTGGATTCTCACACCTTCTCTGTTTCCCACAAGGCTGGCTTCAATCTCCTGCATTGCCTGTAATTCAGCTCTTCCATTGCTGAAATGGAAGTTCATATCGCTTTTTATTTTTAGTTTAGTTTAGTTTATTGTTACGTGTGCTGAGGTACAGTGACAAGCTTTTGTTATGTGCTAACAAGTCAGCAAAAAGACTATACATGATCACAATGAGCCATCCACAGTATACAGATGCATGATAAAAGGAATAACATTTATAGTGCAAGATTAAGTCCAGTAAATTCCAATTAAATATAGTCCAAGGGTCTTCAATGAGGTAGAGAGTAACCCAGGACTGCTCTTTAGTTATTGGTAGGGTGGTTCAGTTGCTTGATAACAGCTGGGAAGAAACTGTCTCTGAATCTGGAGGTATGCATTTTCATACTTTTGTGCCTCTACTCTTGCCTGATGGGAGTGGGGCGAAGAGGGAATGACTGGGGTGAGACACTTCCTTAATTATGCTGGTGCAGATAGAGTCAATGGAATGGAAGTCGGTTTGTGTAATGATCTGGGCTGCGTCTACAATTCTCTGCAATTTCTTGCAGTCTTGGATGGAGTTGTTCCCAAATCATGTTGTGATGCATCCTGATAAAATGTTCTCTACGGCGCATCTGTAGATGTTGGTGAGAATTATTAGGGACTTGCCGAACTTCCTAATCCATTTTAGGAAGTAGAGGCGTTGGTGTGCTTTCTTGGCCATTGCTTCGATATGGCTAGTACCAGGACAAGTTGCTGGTAATATTTACTTTTATGAAATCTTCTTATTGTTACCTCATCCTCTTGCCTCATTAAGATGTTCAAAATTCTGGTTCTTCATTTATCCCATCCCTGAAAATCCCCCAAAAATTCAGATGCTGGAATCTGAAGTAAAAACAGGAAATGCTGGAAACACTCTGCAGGTCAGGCAGCATCTGTGGAAAGAGAAACTGAGTTAATGTTTCGGGCCCATGACCCTAAGTCAGTGCTGGGAGGGAGAGAGAAAACAAGTTTCAGTAGCAGAGAGATGGACACAAGAGAGACTGCAGATGCTGGAATCTTGAGCAAAGCACAAATTGCAGGAAGAACTCAGTGGATCAGGCAGCATCAATGAAAGGAATGGACAAGGTGAAGTTTCGATTTGGGAGCCTTCTTCAGGCTGATTGGAGTGGGATGAGAGTGGGGGTGGAGTGAGCTGGAAAGATTTCTGCCTGTCCCCTGAGTTTGATTGATATTAAGTTGCAGTTTGGACACAGGGTCTTTGGCCCACCAAATCCACGCCATTGATTACTGGTTCACACCAGTTCTATATAATCCCACTTTCTCAGCCACTCTACACTTTAGAGGTAGTTTACAGAGGCCAATTTACCTATAAACATGCATGTCTTCAGGATGTGGGATGGTAGGAAAGCCACATGATCACAGGGGAACATGCAAATTCCGCACGGACAGTGTGTGAGGAGGATGCCGCCCTCTACTGATGTACAAAATCTGACTATCCCATTGTAATTAAAATCTTCACTTATAAGTTTATTTATGTAATTCTGCTCTAATTGTGCCAAGTAGAATCCTGGTTGAAACAGCTGTGCATGGCGGAACCTGCTTTCAACAAAACGCAGTGCTGGGAGAAATCAGTGGGCCAGGCAGCTTCTGTGGAGGGAATAGACTTTCGAGTCGGGACCCTTCTTCAGACTGATTGACTTACTTTGTGTTTGCTCAAAATTCCAGCATCTGCAGTCTACTCTGAATTGTATTCATGTTTTCTTGAGAAGTTTCACATCTCACCAAATAATCTATAAATAATCTATAAAACAGAATTTTCTGTTCTGATTTTCCTACACCCTCCTGCCACATGCGACTAGAAATGTTTCACTTGCAATGAGGTTTGCACAAATTAAATTAATTTTCACTTGTTACAGCCAAAATTCAAATGAGCTTTTTTATTCTTTAATTTTTATCGCGAGGTTGTTGCCAAGACTCGAGGGGCTGAGCTATAGGGAGAGGCTGAGCAGGCTAGGGCTTTATTCCTGAGAGCGCAAGAGGATGAGGGGGTTATCCTATAGAGGTGCACAAAATCATGAGAGGAATAGATCGTGTTGGTGCAGAGTCTTTTACCCAGAGTAAGGGAATCAAATACATAGGTTTAAGGTGACAGAGAAAAGATTTAATAGGAACCCGAGGTGCAACTTTTTTACGCAAAGGGTGAAGGGTGTATAAAATGAGCTGCCGGAGGAGGTAGTGAGGCACGTACTATCGCAATGTTTAAGAAACATTTAGGCAGGTTCATGGATATGATATGTTTAGAGATATATTAGCCAATTGCAGGTGGTTGGGACTAGTGTAGATGGGACATGATGGTCAGTGTGAGCAAGTTGGGACGAAGGGCCTGTTTCCACGATGTATGACTGTATGACTCTATTCTCTTGTTTTAAAATATATTTTTTATTGGTTGTGAAATGAGATTATGGCACTTGGATGCCCCCATGTGGCTGAAGTCTGCATGATATTGCTCATGTCTCTTGTATGGAAACCCTCTTGAATGCTACTTGCTTGAGTTGACAGTGATTTTGAGCCTGCATCAAAGCAGTGCTCGGACCTCAGTTGTTTGTGAGGTGTATAAATGATCTCGATGACATAATAGATGGTCTGAATAGTAAGATTTCAGATGATGTGAAAATTGTGAATGGTGAGGAAAGTTGCCAAAACATACTGTAGGATGGAGATCAGTCAGAAATTTGGGCAGAGAAAGACAGATGATATTTAATCTGGGAAAATGTGAGGTATATTTTGGGAGGTTGAATGTAGGAGGGAAATATAATAAAAGGCAGGACCCTTGGGACCATTGATGTACATTGGAATGTTGGTGTACAATGTTGATGTGAAAGTGGCAGGGTGGTAAAGAAGGCATATGGCATACTTCGCTACATAGGTCAGGGCATTGAGGATAAAGAGAACCTTCTGTCTGAGGAAGGGTCCAGACCCGAAACGTCACCTATCCGTGTTCTCCAAAGATGCTGCCTGACCTGCTGAGTTACTCCATCTTTTGTCTTTTTTTTCGACCAATCTTTTTTGTTTAATTGTAGGCTGCTTGAAACTGTGTATTTTCTCTGGATTTGCTAATACCAGTATAGTCATATAGACTTGTGTTTCCACACACCTCCAACAAACACAAAACATGACACGCTGACTACACAATTAAATAATCTGGATAAAATTCAACACCTTCTGGCTAATATTCAGTTTGCTGCAGATTAATAACCGCATCTCTGGAATGTGTCTTGAGATTGATTCTCGATGCGAAGATTGGATGTTCTCTCTAATTGCCAACAAATCTATAACACCAGCTTTATGTAGCTTGATGAAAACCTGTCCTGTTAATTTAATTCGGTAAGAGAGTATAGCGCCGTTGGAATTTATAATCCATCCTGTCTCTTCAGAAGCTCAAGTCCAGCGAATTGACATTGGATGTTGTCAATCATGTCTTCTGTGGCTTTTCGGTAACAAAATATTATGTCCAGCCAGATCTTTTGGATGAGTATTTTTATACGAACTATGTGTGACATCAGTTAAGGTATTCTGACTAAACAGCCTTCAGAATTTTGTTTGGGATTGGTTTATTATTGTCACGTTACCGAGATACAGTGGAAAAAGACCTTGGTGATAACCAAGAAAAGTGTAAATGAGTCTGCAGCTAGTTATGTACTTAATTTAAGATCATAAGATCATGTGATAGGAGCAGAATTAGCCCATTCAGCCCATCAAGTCTACTCTGCCATTCAATCATGGCTGATCTGTCTCTCCCTCCTAACCCCATTCTCCTGCCTTCTCCCTATAACCTCTGACACGCGTACTAATCAAATTTGTGTGAAGGAGTTTATTTTGAAAGACCTCACAGTACAATATGTGAAAGGCACTGTAACAAGGATGTTATCTGGCACTGTATACATTTCAGTTAGATAACTAACACACTGCGATTTGGGTTGGACAGACTACAATATCGTAGAAGTAGGTGTTAAATGTAATTAATACCAGCATAGAAAACAATGTTTCTATTTATGTAATCATTAACATTGTCATTGAAGTAGCTAACTAAGAACAAATGCAAGTAACCCTTCTGATATAAAGAACAGACTTTTCAAATTTTAACCAATATTCAGGAGGATATAAACAGGAACTTGTACTTATCTCAGAATAAAAAAGAAAAGGATGGAAATATGCAGCAGATCAGTTAGTATCTGGGGAGGGAGAGGAGATTTCAGTCAGTATTAGAATGGTTGAAAAGAGTATTTCCAGACATTTCTGTTGAATCAAAGTGAAATCAAAATGAAATCAAAGTGGAATCAAATTAAATCAATTTCAAATACTCAGCATCTGCAAATTTACATTTTGCAGTCCTGTTGTTTAATGTCCTAATGGCATCATGGAGCACTACCAGGCAAAATTTAACATTGAACTGTATTGAAGATATAGGTACACATTTCACAATGTGATGCATTAGATCTTCACTAAAACTGTGCTTTGAAATTCTGCAGCTGTCTTTTATATATGTACGATAAGGTGATAGCTCCAAATGTTTCATTGGCTCCACCTTTGCAACGATGTAGAGATGCCACTAAGTCGGTGAATAAGGAATACACAATGGACATCTCAACAACTTTGGACGAGGGGATGAAACATCAGAAGGAAAATGTGGACAAGAAGCTGATTTCCTATTTTGTGTCATCTCCAGAGGAGGAAGGAAGCAACACGTCACTTGCAGATTCCTACAGTCCACGTGAGTTCAATATGTTAATTAGATTTTGGAACGCATCTTATAGTGAGATCGAAGCTAATTTGGTCTTCAAGTATCACTATAGTATGACTATAATATTTGCTGCATGTGGGTTGATGACCACTATGGGTCCTGCAGGGAATCGAACTGGTGTCACAGGACCTGGTTTTTGTCATTTTGAGTGGGACACGTCTAAACATTTGTTAACTTCCCTTCATCCTTGAACAGGATCACCTAGACATCACCTCTCCTTGTTAACTGGAAATTTGAAAGTTTTCTCCTGAGAATGAGCCCAGCTTTTTTGATAATATCAAAAACATAGTGGCGGCATAGTGGAGTAGCTGGTAGAGCTGTTACCTCACAGTGCGAGAGACACAGGTTCGATCCTGACCTCTGGTGCTGTTTGTGCGGAGTTTGCATATTCTCCCTGTGACCACGTGGGTTCTCTCCGGGTGCTCTGGTTTCCTCCCACGTTCCAAAAACATGCGGGTTTTTGTAGGTTAACTGGCTTCTCTGCATTGCCCCTAGTGTATAGGGCATGGATAAGAAGGTGGGATAACATAGAACTAATGTGAACAGGTGATCAGTGGTCTGTGTGGACACAGTGGGCCGATCCATGCTGTATCTCTAAAACTTAAAAAAAATGAAAATACTATGATCAGAGATGAACATTAGACTATTAGGCACTTTTGTTACTGGTGGATGCCATGAGATTATGGAAGAGCAAAGTGATTTTATATTGGTGGACAGATGTGAATAAAGGTCTTAAACGTTAATGGAATCCTATCTTTAATTCAACATGGTCAGAATTCAGCAGTGAACAGTGATGCTTCAGTAGTGCATTATCTTGGTCAGACTCCATGTGTTGTCGTTTTTTGCATTAAGTCGAGATATTGATTTTGGAAGAGCATCTCCCCCAGAGTTAATACCAAGAGTTAAATTGCAAACATAGGTTGCACAGTGGTGCAGCGGTAGAGTTGCTGCCTTACAGCGCCATAGACCAGGGTCTGATCCAGACTACAGGTGATGTCTGTACGGAGTTTGTACGTTCTCCCTGTGACCGCGTGGACTTTCTCTGGGTGCTCTGGTTTCCTCCCACATTCTAAGACGTGCAGGTTTGTCAGTTAATTGGCTTCTGTAAAATTGTCCCAAGTGTGTAGGATAGAACTATCGTACGGTTTGGACTCTGTGGGCCGAAGGGTTTGTTTCCACACTGTATTTCTAAAACTAAAGCTTTTATTTCTTGCATTTTAGGAGGCCTTGAAATTATTCAGTTCAGTATTTAAAATGATAAAGACAAAGTATCTTGTTCATTTGAAGGATACATAATATTATTATCAAATCTAGGTGAGTTGGGAATGAAACAAGAAACTAATTTTCCCACAGAAGCTTGTAGGAATCAGGAGTCAGGGTATAAGGGGATAATAACACACTGAAATGGAAGGAGGATTATGCGGGGGTTGAACTGAATGGTGTACAGTCTCAAAAGGCTGATCTGCCAACTATCATTCTTATGTTCCCACACTGAAACACATATTCTAATTTAAATATTTGTCAGCTCTGATTTTTACACAAATCTCTATTTGTTTTTAATGGCGAGTTACAAGTACTGTTGTTGTAAACTGCTTTTATGAAATCTTGAACATCCAACAGAGCTTTACTCTTTATTTTAATGTGTTATTCTAAATAGTAATGTGGGTTTATTTTATATGTCCCTTTGAAATTGCATACTTGATGCATATACCTAAGGTAGTTGTGTAGAGGAAGTTTTCCCCTCGTGGGAGAGTTTAGAACGCTGGAGGTTTGAACAATGAGGCGGGACATTGAAATTTACCGAATAGTGAAAGGCCTGGATAGAGTGGATTTGGAGAGGATGTTTTCACTGGTGGATGAGCCCAGGATCAGAGGGCTCTCAGAATAAAAGGACATAGAAAGATGAGAAGGAATTTCTTTAGCCAGAGGCTGGTGAACCTGTGGAATTCATTGTCACAGACGGCTGTGGAAGCCAAATCATTGGGTATTTTTAAGGTGAAGATTGATAGGTTCTTGATTACTAGGGGCGTCAGGTGGAAAAATAAATCACACATGATCGAATGGCGGAGGAGACTTGATGAGCCTTTGTCCTATGATCTTATGATCTATGTGCATAAGGCCTTTGTCAAAGAAAGATCTAATATTAATGTTCACATTTCTTTGTCTTCTGAATAGGTTACCGAGCTTCAGCGTCTTCCATTACAGATCAAGAATATATCAAATCTGAACGTGTCAGCCATAGAAATAAAGAGAGAATTCCCAAGGATCGAAATAGCAATTCCTCAAGGATTGATAAAGAGACTCGTAATTCTTCTCAGCACATTGGAATGAGCACAGAAGAGAATGAGAAAATAGTGGAACAAATCATGAAAACGTACTGTGAACAGCAGGAGAAATTGAACACCACAATTCACCAGAAGAAGCATTTGCAAATGGTAAAGATGCGAGATGGGTTAAACTTCAACATTTCAACTGAACAAACATTTTATTGTCTGCAGTTCTGGTCACCCCATTACAAGACGGTGTTGGAAAGGGTGAGAAGAGGTTGACCAGGATGTTGCTTGGATTAGAGAGCATTAGCGATAAGGACGGTTAGACAAACTTGGATTGTTTTCTTTATAGCTTCGGGGGCTGTGAGGAGTCCTGATAGAAGTATATAAAATTACGAGGGGGCAAAAAATAGGATAGACAGTCAGAATCTTTTCCCCTGGCGGATATATCAAAGACAAGAGGGCATAGCTTTAAGGTGAAAGAAGGAAAGTTTAAAGGAGATGTGCGGGGCATGTTTTTTTTTAACATGGAGTGATAGGTGCTCGAGTGTGCTGCCAGGTGGTGGAAGTAGGTATGATAGTGGTATTTTTAGGGAATATGCTGGGAATGGAGAGATATGGATAATATGCAGGAAGGAATTAGTTTAATTTGGCATCATGTTTGACAGAGATATCATTGGCTGAAGGGCCTGCACCTGTGCTGTATTGTTCTATGGTGTAGCTACAGATTAAACATAAAGAAAATGAAGGCATCAACTGTAGTTTGCAGGCAGATTTGGACTTCTACATAATTGCTCCGCTGTTGCTGCATTGCCATTAGAGAGAAGGGATGCTTACATATGTTAGACTTGGCATTACCTGAAGAGTCCCTTAAAAAGCATGTTAGGCAGTAAAATATTTCTGAAAGTACTCACTGTTGTATTGTAAGCAATGTGGCAGGTAATTTTAACACGTAAAAAATAGGAGCAGGAATAACCATTTGGCCCTCCTCCCTGCTCCATCATTTATTCAGATCCACATTAATCTTTTGCCTATACAACCAGCTGCAAACAAAATTCCTTGTTCACATAGAGCTCTCAGGGTAAACAGTATTCATACAGTAATCATAAATTCAATACTAAATATACCAAACTGCAAAATAGCAGGATGGTGCAATGATGGTAGTGCGACCTGAATTAGTGTAAAAAAAAGTACTAAAGCACGATCATGGAACAACCAAATGAGGTAGAGTTAAGAGCAAAGATCCTATAGACCACTCCTGCTAAGTACAATGGGCTGACGTGTAGTACGCAACGGAGCGGAACGTGGGCCTTTTTTTCATCCATTTCAGTAACCCGACCCGACCCGACCTGACCCGACTCGCAGTGTAATCAACATTGGGGGGGGGGAACAGTTTGTGTTAATAAATTATAATTCTGAAAATGAGGAGAAGATTTTTACCAAAGAACTTTTATTTTTACGCGGATGTTTCCGTAACCGGCTTTTGTCTCCGCACTAGTATCTTTGCTCCGCTATGGGATCTTTGGTGCGGAGACGGAAGCCGGTTACGGAAATGGGGCCGAAAATTACACATGAATCTGCCCATGACCGTACTATGTCTTTTTTGTCGAGTGGACTATCTTGCTTGCTATAGGATCTTTGGTTAAGAGTATATGGAAGGGGGTGTGAAAGAGATGGTTGAGTGCAGTGGGGAAGAAGCAATTGTTAAGTTTGGACATTTGAACTGGCAAGCTCCTACATCTTCTCCCAAAAAATAGAGGAGAGAAAACGGAATGGGCATGATGACCAGCATCCTTAATGGAAAGCATCAGCTTTCCTGATGCTTGTAAGATGGACAAATGGAAAATAATGATGAGTCTGCAGTGGATTGGGTTATTAGGTTGAGATGCACCCGTTAGTATATTTTCTATCGCCCATCAATTGAAGTTTGAGAGAATCCTTGGCAAATCTTCTCAGATGACTAAGAAAGTGGGGCGGCACAGTGGAGCAGCCGTAGAGTTGCTGCCTTAAGGGCCTGTCCCACTTTCCCGAGCTATTCACAAATTCTCCCGAGTTTTCAAACTCGCAGAATGTCCGTAACAAGTCCGTACATTGGCTTCTGTAAATTGTCCCTGGTGTGTAGGATGTCAAACTAGTGTATGGATGATCGTTGGTTGGCATGGACTTGCTGGGCTGAAGGGCCTGTTTCCATGCTATATCTGTACACTAATCTAAAATGGGAATCCGTGATGGGACCGGATTAGGTTGCTGGTGATATGGATGCCTAGGAACTTGAAGCTGTCAGGCATCTCCACAGCAGCTCTGTTGATGAGGGCACAGTTGCATTAACAACTCCCCCCCACTCCTCCTCTTAGGTCAAGAACCAACACTTTCATTTTGCTAACGTTAAGGACAAGGTTGTCCATTGATATTCGTACTGGTTTATTGTAGGTATATGTACCGGTGGATAAATTTACATTTTTCAATAATAAAGTCAATGTGCTATTTTCCCATCTACTCATTAGATTGTCCGTGTACCTTTGGAGCCTCTTTACATCCTGTGCCCTTCTCACAATCCCACCATATCTTCAGCAATCTTGGAAATATGGTATTTACCCCTTAAAGCTATTGATAGAGTTTGTGAATAACTGGCATCCAAACATCAATCCCTGTGATACCCCATGATGAGCAAAAGGAAAGGCCATGCAGTTGGTTCAAAGTAACGGGAGATTTATTAAAAAGTGGTGCATACCAGGAGAGCAGTCAAAGCTGAGCTCCTGAGCGCTACTTTGATACAGGTTTTACATTCTCAGCTGACAAGATTACGCAAAAACCTGATCAACAGTAAAAATAGGTCTTGATTACAAAGTGCTTACAGAAAGATTAGGTAGCAAACTAGGTCTTGATTACCCAATAAAATGATTATCCACATGTCTAACACTAGATCCATTTTTCTGTTACAACGATTGGTGCACCCTATAACATAATCAGTGACGTTCCTGAGACTTGGGTGTCGTCACTGCTGCAATCCAAGTCTCTACTTTTAGGTTTTGTCTGCGGTTTTGTTTGCGGTTCACAGTCACCACATTAGCACAATTCACATCCCTATTTACTAGTTATTAGCCTTCACCATTAGTTTCCCTACCACACCCTGCTAGCCCCACTAGCAACAACCTGAGCAAGATCTATCCATTCCCACTCTTCAATAATCCATAATTATAATCACTATATTACCCCTGCCCCCCCAATCAATCATGATTTACCTTTCTTACATCCATCTAATGATTTGTTTTTTGATAAACTTTTGATCCAGAGTTGTGCTCATAAACCTGTTTTGTGTTGGTGGTACACTGATAGAAATTTTCTATTGCAAGGAATGGGAAGAGATGAGAGAATAAATGAGGTCTGTCGGGTATGTTGTGGATGAAGGTTGTTGGCGTTTATGATGCAGGAAGCCCAGTGGGGCAAGCCGCTGTCCTGCAGCTACAGATATCTGGGTTCAATCCTAACTTCTGGGGCTGACTCCCTGTGAATGCATGGGTCTGGTCTGAGTGCTCTGGTTCCTTCCACAGAACAAAGGCCATTTAGAGCAGCAGAGTGGCACAGCTGGTAGAGTTGCTGCCTCACAGCACTGGAGACCCGGCTTTGATCCTGACCTCTGGTGCTGGCTGGAGTTTGCACATTCTCCCTGTGACCACGTAGGTTTCCACCAGTTTCCTCCCACATCCCAAAGGCGTGTGTGATTGTGTAGGTTTTATTGGCTGTAAATTGCCCCGTGTATAGGAAGTGGATGAAAAAGTGGGATAACATAGAACAAGTATGAGGGATGGTCGGCATGGTCATGGTTGGCCGAAGGAGTTGTGGCCATGCTTTATCTCTGAACTATGGACCGGCAGAATTTGAGGAAAGTTGTATGTTGGGACATTAAAGTGGGATTAGTGTAGGATGTGTGCAAATTAGTGTAGGACGTGTGCAAATGCCTGCTTGATGTGCTGTGCAGACATGGTGGGTTGAAGAGCATGTCCAAGTCCGTGCTGTGAGAATAAATCAAGCATAAACAAAAATAGACTATTTTACTGTTAATATCAACTTGCCGTTACTCTTTGCACTTATCAATGTGACTAGGGGCGTGGCAGAAGTTTTAGGTTCTCTTCTTATAACTTAATGACCAGTTTCAGTGTTACAATATTTCACAAAAGAAAAGGAAATGGCAGGAGTTAGTCAAAAGTACAGAGGTGTGTACATGAAAGCGTTGGTCTTGGGTAAGTTTTAGTTCTCTTATTTTTGAGCCAGAAACTTATGAGTTCAAGTCCCAACAGCAGCTTGATCACTAAAAGATACCGCACTGCTGAGATTCTATCATTCAGATGAGATGTCAAGGATTATTTGCAGCTTTTGATGATGTAAAACATTACTTGGAATTAGAACAGAGGAATTATCCCCCTGTCCTGGCTAATCGTTGATAAAGTATGTATACGCCTACATATACATATGGTGCCCAATCCAGATGACTCTCTGCGTGCTGGTCCCAAAAGTAGATCTGCAATCATTCATTACTATCC